>NC_061069.1:12012560-12167560 GCF_021917145.1 Hypomesus transpacificus
TGGATCTGCTCAGTTTCAGTCGGTTTAACACAACACTGGTCTGGCTTGGTTATTTCCTGCAAGACACGTCCTCTAGGTTTACCTTTGTACCGTACTGTGAGAGTGTGGAGATACTGCGAGTCCTGACACAGCAGTACATGCTACTGTATCAGGAGACACACACACACACACTTAAGCACACACTTTTAGCCTGCCATCATGCCAACTGTTGCTGTCCCGTTGTATGAACCTGACAGTTTATGATTAATATATGTTGCAGGGTAGCTGTGTGAGATATGGCTGAGGTTTAACAACATGTTTAATGATTATTTTTTGGGTACAGAGCAACAGGACATTGATCTCATACTCACTTGTCTCTCAGCACAACTCCTTCAATACACGCTCCAAACAAACCCACACAGGAAATGTCTGTTTGGTGAAGTTAAGATGGAAAAAGCACTTGGGTTTGCAGCAAAAACACGTTCACACACCAATACCTCACACATCAACTCTGTGTTAAAGGATACAGATGAAAGAGGTGGTTGCTATGGCGAGGATGGTGCCAATGGGAATGGACCTCTGAGCGTCTCTCAGGTCACCTGATCTGTTGGAGCCTGCCATGATTCCTGCACACACACACACACAAGGATGAGATGAAGATCAGGAAATGAAAGGTGAGGAGAGCAGAGGGGAGTAGAAGAGAGCAAAGAAGAGCAGAGGAGAGAACAAACAGTAGGGAAGGTGTGTTGCTAGGCTACAGTACCTGTGACGGAGGGGAAGGTGTGTTGCTAGGCTACAGTACCTGTGACGGAGGGGAAGGTGTGTTGCTAGGCTACAGTACCTGTGACGGAGGGGAAGGTGTGTTGCTAGGCTACAGTACCTGTGACGGAGGTGAAGGTGTGTTGCTAGGCTACAGTACCTGTGACGGAGGGGAAGGTGTGTTGCTAGGCTACAGTACCTGTGACGGAGGGGAAGGTGTGTTGCTAGGCTACAGTACCTGTGACGGAGGGGAAGGTGTGTTGCTAGGCTACAGTACCTGTGACGGAGGGGAAGTAGATGCCCACCAGCAGGGTGAAGAAGGTAGCGATGTCGTTGGAGACGTAAGGCTTGTTGATGTCGTTGGAGCTGTCCTGAGCTGGGGACCGACGCATGGTTCTTTGTCTCAACCAGCATACCACTGGGACCATAGTCCCCCCACATGTTGTCTACAGCACACACACACGGACACACACACACACGCGTTATGCATCACAGAGAGTGTAAAGAGAAAGAGAAACACACCCATCTCTCCTCCCCTCCCTCCGTCCATCCTCCGCATGACCTCTGACCTGAGATGACCCCGCTGAGCAGACCCGGGATGCCCTGGATCTCCGTCACGTTGTTAAGGGTGAAGTACTCGTCGCAGGTGGCGTTGAGGGCGGCGCTGTCGCAGAACAGGCCCCACAGCTGAGTGGTGTGGGTCACGTTCCTGATCTCCTCCGTCTTCAGACACTTGTCGAAGTTGTGGTTCTTCAGAGAACGGTTCCCCAGAAGACAGATACTGAGGAGAGAACGCCCACACCATTACCTCACCATACAGTCCTGGAACTCTATATTTGGGTGTGCTTGCCTTTCTGAAGAAAAGTAGAAACTGTTTTTGAATCGTTTTGCGTGTGGATAAAAGTATCTACAAACAAGTTTTGAAAGGTTGAAAACAATATTTCAGCTGTTTTTACACACAACACGCCATAAAAAGGTTTCTAGTTTTCAAAACTTTTGGATGATTCGAAGGGAGATTTTCTAAAAACGGATGTCAAAAAGGATTCCTGGCGAATGCGCTGCGTGTCAACGGTGTCTTTTTGTAACTAACAGGTCGCAGTACGGACTGCAGTGAGCCCTGTGCGTCTGACTCACGGGAAATCCGGCGGCTCGATGGCCGTCTTGATGACCCCGGCGTAGATGGCCATGATGGAGAGCACCACACAGGAGAGGAACACCAGCGCCAGCTTGTTGACGTACTTCACCCCCACAAACACCACCAGAGCCATGAGGGCCAGGCAGCAGGTGCCGTACACACGCATGTTGTTGAGCAGAGCTCCCTTCTCATCCTCCTGCTTCTCTGCCACAAACACTGCCCAGCTGGGAACGATGTAGGTCTGAGAGAGGGAGGGAGGGAGGGACGGATAGAGAGAGAGAGAGAGAGAGAGAGAGAGAGAGAGAGAGAGAGAGAGAGAGAGAGAGAGAGAGAGAGAGAGAGGGAGTAGGTGAGAGAGAAAGATGAATCTCATTATTCTGGGACACCTCTCTTTGGACACCATAACTTGAGACCACTGGAGGTTGAAGAAAGGGTTAAGATAGAGAGAGAGACCACCCCCCCTCCCCCCCGCCCCCAGGCGTCCAGCCCACTGCTCACCAGCAGGATCTCGATGGTTCCCAGGATGTACATGGATCCAGCGAACGTTGTCCCAAGGTAGAAACACAGACCCACGGCTCCTCCGAACTCTGGACCCAGAGACCTGGAGATCATGTAGTACGAGCCCCCAGCTGGAGGGAAACAGTTGGGCTTGGTTGGTTAGTTGGTTGAATGGATCTTTACACGGAGATAAGAAAGGCTTGAGGTTGAACAGTACCTGGTACTACTCCGTTAGTTGCAATAGCACTCATGGATATGGCAGTCAACATGGTCTGGTAGAGAGACAGACAAATAAGAGAGACATGTAGATACTGGTAACTGATGGCACAGAATGTTAGTGTGTGTTTGTGTGCATGTGTGGGCAGAGATAGGATGTACAAATAGCTTACTTCGTTAATTTACTTATGTCGATTTTTCTGGTATCAGTACTTTCCTTAGTATCTACTTCTGACATTTTAATTCAGGCTCGTTGCTTTAGTTTTAATCTAAAAGTTTAGAAAATAAAGTTTTGGATACACTTTTTGGTGTTGTATGTGGTTTTACAAAAGTTTCGTTCTTGAGTGAAAAACGTGAGTATCTGTACTTTTACTTGAGTGAAGGATGTGTGTACTTTTGCCATCTATGTGTGGGTGTGCTAATGTCTCTCTGTGTGTGTATATGTACAGTATGTGTGTCTATGTCTGTGTGTGTGTATGTACTGTGTGTGTGTGTACTCACACAAGCGCAGCACATGAACACGATGGCGAAGGTCTCCATGATGCCTGCTGTGCCGACGATCCAGGTGAGTCGTAGGAAGAGGATGACCCCCAGGATGTTCTGCATGCAGGGCAGGTACACCCCGATGAAGGTGCCCATCTGAGGGGCCTGCGCACACGCACACACACACACACACACACATGTGATCCGAAACTCCAGAAGGACACATGGAGATCCTCCGTGAAGGAGGATGCAGACACTTTGAAGATCCAAGATGGCGGCGCAGGTTTGTTTACCGTGACGGTGACCTTCTTGACGCCCCCCTCCTCGTTCTCGGCCTCCTCGTGCTCGATGACGCCCTGTGTGAGGTTGGTGTAGTTGGCCAGCTTGTTGAGCAGGGAGGACACCATGGGGTGGCTGTCCATCTCCTCCTGTAGAAGACACACAAACACACCAGGACTGAAAGTCAGTCCAGTTCCTACACATACTGAACATGCCTTCGTAATTATCTAAGACTGACAGAGATATTTTATGTATTTATTTAGCAGACGCTTTTATCCAAAGCGACTTCCAAGAGAGAGCTTTACAAAAAGTGCATAGGTCAATGATCATAAACAACGAGATAGCCACAAAACATTGTGGGTAGCCAAAACATGAAGCATACATTGTGAAAAGCAAAGAAGTGCTAAAATATAAACTTAGTATAGATAAATATACAGACGCTTGAGACAATCAAAGCTGGAATGCGAGCGGGAGGATAGCGACAGCCATGCAGGCTGTGAAGAGAGGAGTGCAGTGACCCTACCTCAAACAGGGCCATGTTCTTGCCATCGTAGTAGGCCCCTTTGTCTTCGTCGTTGATGAAAGGCCTGCTCTCTCTGGGAGTGTCATCTCCAACTGAAATACCAAAGTCACGTGTCGTCATCACTATGGAACCACACGCCTGCGGACCGCCATCAGAAACTTCCTTTCACCACTGGAACCAGTGTCCTTTCTGTTTGGAGCTCTCTGAATATTCAAGGCTCAGACAGACTTTTCCAAAAACCTTCCTGCCTCCTCAATCTGGTTGTTATTCTGTATCTGGTGTTACTTTTCACTAAGCTGACTGATAACTAAGGTTTAAATTCCAGAACCTGAATTGATCTCACTTGTGGAGATGGACTATAGTCTAGCAGAGCAGTCAATACCAACTGGGATGTTACAGTCACGATCACACGGCCACAGCTGATGAGGCTGATCAATGATGCTGACGTCATCATTCACCAGCCCTCAAAACCAAACAACAAGCTCACAGTTTCACATCCTAACCTCACTCCAGATAGGTTTGAACATTGGTATATGTGCATTGCATAACTTAAGCATGTCCACCAGAGCAGAAAAGTAATTTTCTAAAAAAGAAAATCTGATTAAAATGCATTAAATTAGAGTTTACAGTGATATATTTTCATTATTTGTAATTTTTCAAAGTGTACTTAAAATGAACTGATTTGGTATTTTCACATACTTATTGACAACTTCCTCATATGTACGTATACACTTTGTAAGTATACTCTACGTATACATTTTCTGTTTGCTTGGGCAGTGATGTCCTTATGGTCTACTGGTAGTTTGGGCTTGTCAGGAAAAGATGGGGGTGCTAAGGGTTGACCCCCACCTGCACATCAGAGAGCTCTAAAACTGCTGTCTGACACAATGGAGATCTGTATACCTGGACAAGGGCAATGCTGACCAACTGTCTCACTGCTGTCTCCTCTCATTACACACACACACACACAGGACAGTTTTAGCAGCAGTTTGCACCAGTGCATAAAGCAACCATAACATGACCTGGAAGTCTGAGTTTAGGTATAGATAGACTGTACCATAGTCTGAAACAGGGGAGGGGGGGTCTCATGAAGCAGGACAAAGCAAATACACAAACTGAACCTTTGATCCCTGAAGGAAAAGCACTGAAGTCTGGCTGCACCTGTAAGCTTTTCCCGGGGATAGTTCTGCTGGTGTCAGATGTGTGCAGTGAGGAAGACACTCTCTCGGTCATTAATTACATATTTATAATCCTGCTGCTCTGCCTGACAGACACATTACATTAACATTTAGTCATTTAGCAGACGCTCTTATCCAGAGCGACTTACAGTAAGTACAGGGACATTCCCCCGAGGCAAGTAGGGTGAAGTGCCTAAGGACACCCAAGGACACAACGTCATTTGGTTCGGCCAGGAACCGAACTGGCGACCTTCAGATTACTAGCCCGATTCCCTAACCGCTCAGCCACCTGACTCCATCTGACCTGACTCACAGACAGAGAGGTGAGAATGTGCATGTGTGTTTGCATGTGCGTGTGTGTGTGGTTGCTTGTGTGCGTATGTGTACGTGCTTTCCTGGTGTATGTGTGTGTGTGTATGTGTGTGTGCATGCAGAGCAGGACCCCATCCTTTCTGCACTGCTCAACAAAAAGCCATGCCCCTTTAACACCAACCTTCCTGAACCAAACTGGAGGGGGGGTAAGCCGAAACCAGCCACAACTTCCTGTCCAAGATCATGACCAATAGAAAGCCATCAATATGGCAGTACCGAATCTTGCCCCATGTCCAAATGACCCAGAGTCTGCAGCACAGGCATTGTTGAGAGGAGGGTCCAGCGTCACCCTCGACAGGGACGATCAGGTGTGCCCCAAACTATGACAACGCCACCGTCTCTACACTCCTACTGAAAGACAATAGCAGTTATTTATATCTCTGTAAGCCTGTTGTGAAGCTCATCTATAAGCTGCCTACTGCACCTGAGCACAGCACAGCCTGAAGGTGAGAAACACACGCATGGACTGATGGACACACACACACACACACACAATAACATGGAAAATCTGTGTAATCAAGTCTCTATGTGTTAACACAAACCCTCTTCCTTCCCCTCACCATACATAAACACTTCAAACCAGACAGACACACAAAGCAGTAGTCCTGTAGACACAAGGATCTAATGCAAACAGAGAGTCCCTGCAGAGTTCACACTTCTACAACTCCTCTGGAATGTATAGGCCAGACTGCATATATTTAAAATTGGCTTGAGTTTAAATGGCTGCACAAACACACACACACACCTAAATACATACACATACACACAATACATACTGCAAAACAATATGCATACACACACACAGTACATACTGAAAAACAATATACACACACACAGTACATACTGCAAAACAATATACACACACACACAAAACCCACACTGACCTGATCGTCTCCGGGACCCCTCCCCTCTCTCCATGGTAGTGGGGGGGAGTTGTGGGGGTGCTGTGACCCCGGTCCAGTCTGATCCCCCTCAGCTAGATACTGTCTGTCTGTCTGCCTGTCTGTCTGTCTACCTGTCTGTCTACCTGCCCTCCTGCATGTCTGTCTACCTCTCTATCTCTCTATCTGTCTGCTTGTCTGTCTGTCTCTGTCTGTCTGTCTACCTGCCCTCCTGCATGTCTGTATACCTCTCTGTCTGCTTGTCTGTCTGTCTACCTGTCTGTCTATTTGCTTGTCTAGAACTCAGTCCTCTATATCTGCTCTATCTGATCTGTGTAGCTTAGCAGCTTTGGCTCAGCTGGATATGCCCGTGCGTGTGTGTGTATTTTCTTGGGACAGTACCATCCCTACTCTGTCCTATATGCAGTCCAGTCCCAGTGCTGTCCCAACAGGGTGGTGCAGCACCTGACCTGAGCACCACCACGCCCCCCCCCCCCCCCCACACACACACACACACACACGCTGGCGTCGGCACACACACTCACTGCCAGTAAAGAGAGAGGGAGGAAGTGTAAAGGGATGGAGGGAGCACGTGAAGGACAAAGAGAGAGAGCGAGAGAGCGAGAGAGCGAGAGAGCGAGAGAGCGAGAGAGCGAGAGAGCGAGAGAGCGAGAGAGCGAGAGAGCGAGAGAGCGAGAAAGAGAAAGAGAAAGAGAAAGAGAAAGAGAAAGAGAAAGAGAAAGAGAAAGAGAAAGAGAAAGAGAAAGAGAAAGAGAAAGAGAAAGAGAATGAGAATGAGAATGAGAATGAGAATGAGAATGAGAATGAGAATGAGAAAGAGAAAGAGAAAGAGAAAGAGAAAGAGAAAGAGAAAGAGAAAGAGAAAGAGAAAGAGAAAGAGAAAGAGAAAGAGAAAGAGAAAGAGAATGAGAATGAGAATGAGAAAGAGAAAGAGAAAGAGAAAGAGAAAGAGAAAGAGAAAGAGAAAGAGAATGAGAATGAGAATGAGAAAGAGAAAGAGAAAGAGAGACGACACAGCTTCTTCTGGAGAGCGAGAGAGACAGAAAATTGGGGAAAGGGAGGATGGAGGGATGTGGAGAAAGATCGAAAGAATTAAAAAGGAGTGAGGGAAAGGGGGTAAAAAGGAGAGAAGAGAGGAGGGGGGGAAGTGATTCGCCACAAGATGTCATCACTTCCCCACTGCTCAGTGCTACTGTTTGGAGGTTCTGCCACCATTTGAATGTACCCATTGGTCCTCTGTGAACATGACAGCGATGGGGAGCAATGAGCCAACAAATCACAAATCAGCCTGTTTCAACAGAATGGATCATAAGCCTTGCTGCCTTAGCCCACCAGAACCCTGCCCACAGACACAGCTAAGAGTTTACCAAACCCCACTGTCACCAATGGGTTTCCTGATCAAGCCTGTACAGATGAGATGATAAGAGGCAGTTGAAAAAGGCCACAGTTACACAGAGAGAGCACACTGGAAAACAAATACAACTTTTACAAAGTACACAAGCAATAAGACGTCATCTATTGATTGTTTTTTAAGTGTCATTTTCTCTAGCATGGCAGCAACAGAATAGCCCCAGGGAAACATTCCAGAGCATATAAAACTAGGAAGGGACAAAGCACATTACTGCGGAATCCCAGACTCTGCCAAAGACTTCTGTGCAATTTGGAACAATACTGGAGCCTTCTCCACTTGGATTGATTGTCAGTAATTTAATCTGATGTTAACAACAGTTGGCCTGTTTGCTACGCTGGTTTAAGATGATGATGGTTTACTAGGCAATACCATAGCTGGCTTCTTCATAGAGAAACACTCATCAGTTCCATAGCAGGTAAACTAAATGGAGACCATGAACAACAAGAACCATACAAATAGGGAGTCAGATGGCTAAGCGGTTAGGGAATCGGGCTACTAATCAGAAGGTTGCTGGTTCGATTCCCTGTTGTGCCAAAATATGACATTGTGTCATTGGGCAAGGCACTTCACCCTACTTGCCTCGGGGGAATGTCCATGTACTTACTTTGGATAGAGCGTCTGCTAAATAACTAAATGTAAATACCACTAGGACATCCCATGTAAAGACATGGAAGTAGTGCACCAATCAGATTACACATCATCGAGTTAGTATTCCAATCAGATCACACATCATGAAGGTAGTGCCCCAATCAGATCACACATTATGGAGGTAGTGCCCCAATCAGATCACACATCATCGAGGTAGTGCCCCAATCCGATCACACATCATGGAGGTAGTGCCCCAATCAGATCACACATTATGGAGGTAGTGCCCCAATCAGATCACACATCATCGAGGTAGTGCCCCAATCAGATCACACATCATGGAGGTAGTGCCCCAATCAGATCACACATTATGGAGGTAGTGCCCCAATCAGATCACACAGAACTGCAGAAAGGACCCCATCCTGTCGAGACAAGCCTCATATTTCACGCAGAATTTAAAATAGCTCTTTAGAAAAGCAAGCGAAAAGAGTTTGGTAATTATGGGTACATTCAGCAGTGTCAATCTCAGACAGTTTAAGGCTAAGCTTCGGCACTAACAGCAAGGCCAAGCATACAAACCCCATATCAAAGTTAAATATGGTACTCAACGAATCAACAAGAAATATGAGACATGAGGAAATGACAACCTAGTGATTTTGGCCAACAAAGGGTCTGGTAGGTTATATTCACCGAATGTTATGAATACTTTTGTTATGTCCTTATTCACACTCAAACATCTGCTCATTAACCTGTTATATTAGGAGGGAGTCAGATGGCTGAGCGGTGAGGGAGTCGGGCTAGTAATCAGAAGGTTGCCGGATCGATTCCCCGCCGCGCCACATGATGTTGTGTCCTTGGGCAAGGCACTTCACCCTACTTGCCTCGGGGGGAATGTCCCTGTACTTACTGTAAGTCGCTCTGGATAAGAGCGTCTGCCAAATGACTAAATGTAATGTAATGTAAAATATTATGTTTGGGTGTGAGTACTGCTCAGTGGTAGAGGATATGACTGTCCAAAGGTGCTTAAAGCCCCCTTAAATAGTGTGTGATTTGGATAAAAATGTCTGCTGAATGACACACCAGTACATTACATATTTGACTGTAAAACATTCTGTTTGCTTGTGTGTACAAGTGCACTATGCAACCACAAATACCTGTTCTACCAGGTATATTACTCACACAGTCAATATAAACAAAGACTGTCTGCACAGCATGCTGGTGGCACCAATCGCATGACATTCGATGACATTGGCCACTGCAATCTGCAATTATATCTCACTTGGAATGAGTGGTTGAGTGAGTGTGGTTGAAGACCTGCAGTCAGTGTGGTTAACCACCAGACTGGGTTTGTCTTCAGCAGATTTAATAGGACTTCCTCTACAGATAGACACCTCTTGGTGGAAGACCTGGTGTTTACCCCACCCAGTGGAAATTTCTGGTCTAACATCACATTTATAAAATGTCAATATCCCCACAGGACCTGTCCACATTTTCAGAAGGTGGGTGTTGCTACTATTTGAGTATTGGAGTGAACATGACAGCTGGAGGAATTATCTGCTGAGTGAATCACCACAGGAAGCCTTGTAAGATTACACAACATGTTAAGAGACAAACCACATCTTTGCACATCTTTGTGTGTGATGGTGGGTAAACCACTTCATGTGACTTGAAGTCAAAGGTATTTTCAGGCATAAAGTCTGCATGCACATGTAGTGTAGAGACCAGGGGTAAAGGGTTAAATATTTGCAGTAAGGCCAGTCAGCCAATTGAAGAGGCGTGTTGGAGCAAATACTAACCCTCATCCCAGACCAATAGACCAGGGGCCAATAAATACCACTGATAGGCAGAGGAGAGAGACAAACAAGAAAACACTAGACACTGGCACAAACGCGTCCACACACACACACGTGCACACACACTCACACATCTGGCTTCAATCATCCCCTATGAATAGATGCCCCTCTTCCCACACTCACGCTATCACACAGCGCCAACAGTAGTAAGTGTTTTCCTGTGAAAGCTTGACAATTAACCACAATGACATTCCAAAGACACACCAGCAAACGACTTCCCTACAAAGAGGAACTAGAAGCTGAACAATCTGTCATTCACAACAAGTTAATACTTGACTGAGGAGAAACCAGTGAAGAAGAGATAGCTGGCAATATTGCCACAGGGAAATAAGTCTGCTATACTGACAGCCCTCAGAAAAGTACGGATATTACAATGTGTTTGAAAGAAAGGGAAAAAGAGAGGGAGGGGGGAAGTGAGAAAACAGCAGTCAGGGAATAACAAAGAGAACACATGAGAGAAGTGAGAGACAAAGAGGACAGACATGGTTGCATGACAAAAGATCCTCTCCTGGAATCTAGGGATGAAGCAAGTGAGGAGAAAGGGAGGGAGTAGGGGGTGAAGAAACAGAGAGCTGGAGGGCGGAGAGAGAGGGAGAAGGGTTTCTGGAAGTCTTGGTTACTTCCCAGAAGCTGATCCCACATCAGAGACACAAACAAGCTCAAGAGATCCCAGCTGTCTCTAAGCACACTTTCTCCACACTTCGACTTCTATTAAAATGCATTCAATATCGTTCATGAGAATGTTAGTTGACGCAGGATTAGGATTTACTAATTTAAGGACCAGACAAATTCACACAACACCCTAGATTGTCAACAAAGAGACACAAACAAGTACTACAAGTCATGCTTATCCCTCATCTAGTGAGCTAAACCACGACCTCGGTTTCCTCAACAGAAACACATCCCACTTGTTTGAGCCTGTCCAGCATGCGTCAGGGTGAGCCGGAGTGTGTGTGTGAGTGTGTGTGTGCAATGAGTGTGTGTGTGAGTGTGTGTGTGAGTGTGTGTGTGAGTGTGTGTGTGAGTGTGTGTGTGTGTGAGTGTGTGTGTGAGTGTGTGTGTGAGTGTGTGTGTGCAATGAGTGTGTGTGTGCAATGAGTGTGTGTGTGAGTGTGTGTGTGAGTGTGTGTGTGAGTGTGTGTGTGAGTGTGTGTGTGAGTGTGTGTGTGCAATGAGTGAGTGAGTGAGTGCAAGTGCGTGAGATTGCATAAGTGAGTGCATGAGTGAAGTGTGTGAATGTGTGTGAGAATGAGAGTGAGTGTGTTTGTGAGTGTGTGAGAATGAGAGTGAGTGTGTGCGTTCCTGGTGTTTCCAGCTTACCTGAGTATCCCCCAGGGGTCAGCCCCTCCCTGTCCTCTTCTAAGCAGACACTCCCATGCCGAGACCCTCTCCTGCTACCATCCTCCACCGGCACCACCGTGAAGTTGGTGGGCATTCTTCCTGCGCCACACGTGTGTGTGTGTGTTGTTCCACAGAACAGAACTCAGCACCTCTGTGTTTCTCACTTCTCACCTTCTCATGATAAGATTCCAAAGTTCTTACTCCCTTGTCCTCTTTCTGTCTCTCTCACACACACACATACCTGGACAGAAAATACAACACTGACTTCTCCCTCTGTTGGTGAAGTTCTGACCTCATGTGATCAGTGTTTCATCAAATAAGACGAGAGAGTTTTTTGGGACTCCTCCCCTCATGGCTTGTCCTCCACCACTCTTTTGCTTTCCTCAACCCCCACCTCCACAAGGAAGTTAAATAGAGGCTCCTCCCCCAGTCTGTCCTCAACACACTCACACGCTAATGACGGCAACACAGAAACTCTGTCAACTCAGGAATTCTGGTTCAAACTCTCAAAATTCTCCCAACATGGAGTTGAAGGTTCGCTTTAGCAAACATACAACTTCAAACTAAAGTGTGAAACGAAATCTCTCTTACACCTCTCCTTCTCAAGTTCCTTTTTTTTTTTCTCTGCGAGGAATCAAGAAGACTGTGCAACACAGGTAAACAAAGGAAGATTTCCTTTCCAGTGTTGCATTATGGGTAAGAGAGGTATTGCCTGGGAGAGGAAATGCACACTCACATACACAGACATACACATACACAGACATGCACACCCATTCCACTGGGAAAGGAAAATTGCTTTAAAGTCGCAGGAAACACATTACAACTTAAAATACACCGAGAGGAAACAGAGGCAATCAATGGAACAATTGTCCCATTGAAACTTCTTCTGTTCCAGTAAATGTCAACTGTTAAATGTAGTATAGACTGCTGTGTTTGAAGCTGGTCTGGGGTCACTTAACTAAAAAGGGAAAAAGGGAATAATAATAAAATATATAAATGAAACATTTTGTTGTTAATTCTATGCTGCATTCACATATTTTGAAACAAAACGTACAAAAAATCTGTCAAATCCATAGTTTTCTACAGGTTTCTGTTAGCCATGTATCTTGTTCTGGACCCTAAGTGGGACATGTAATGAGAACAAGAACTTAATTCTGAGATTATTTACTCATAAAGGGACTGGGAGGTGGGGTTGGGCAAGATAAGATAAGGCCCTGAACTTCACCTGAACACCTGTAAACAAAAAAACGGCCCTACACTGTTCAGTGAACATTTACAGTTGTCACGGGTTACAAGGTTGAATTTCAAAGTATAAACCAAAAGACTCAAGGTGTTTCTCAAAAAGGATCATTCCATAATCCTAACAGTCAAGCATGATTCTGTACTAAACCTTTAAAACCCTAAATGCACCATATGCAATCTACACTCAGATAACGTGAATGAATAATCTAAAGCAATCATAATTCCTGTTTCTCGTTGCCAAACTGTCAGTCCAAGCTCTCTGGTGTCGCCCGGTGGTTCATGAAGGAACTTCTGAGGCTAAAATTATCTCTGGTTCAACTAAATTGAATGAAAGAAGATCGGGAAACACCTTGCCTGGTATGATGAGTCTCTGTATCTGCAGTGACATTCAGATTGTAGGCTCAGAATTTGGTGTTAACAGTATTAAAGCATGAATCCATTCTGCCTTGCAACTCTTCAGGCTGCGTGTGGAGGCATGGGCTATTTTCTTGGCTCACTTTAGGTCCTTTATCACCAAGTGAACATTGTTGTATAACCACACCCTACCTGAATATTGTTGCTGACAACTCCCATCCCCTTTATGACCACATTGTAGCCATCTTCTTATGTCAAGCAGAATGTGCTATCTCACATTATCTCAAATTGGTTTCTTGAACATGAAAGTGAGTTCACTGTACTCAAATGTCCTCCACAGTCACCACATCTCAATCCAGCAGCACACCTTTGGGATGTGGTGAAACGGGCATCATGGATGCTCAGCCGACACGTTCAAATGTATAAAAATACACTGATACACATGATTCGACAAAGAACATTCATAAGATTATTGTTTAATCTAAATACAACTATTGCAGAAGAAACTGCTGTGATGAATAACAGTCACAAATTAAATCAGCTACATTTATAATTGTATAAAAAAACAAAACATTAATGCACTAATGTTAGAGTCAAACAGTTTAACTTGGTCTCTAATTGTCATACTTTGTTAACTATAATATATGTTCTACTATAGGGTAGGATTAGAAAAACATTTCATAATCATACCACAGTACGATGAAAATGAACCTCCACTTAGATGAAACATCAAATGTATCAAAAGTAGATATAATAAACATCAATATTACAGACAAGCTTTTGAATGATAACCACAAGTTCGTAATGAGATTGAACTGGTTTATGGATGACAGTTTAAGCTTTACACATTAGAGTGGCATTTCTTCATATGTAACTTCATACTATATTTCACGATGAAACTCTTCCCACAGATTTCACACGCGTGTGGACGCTCTCCCGTGTGAATGTTCAAGTGTGACTTGAGATGGGCAGACTGGGTGAACCTCTTCCCACACTGGGCACAGCTGAAAGGGCGCTCTCCCGTGTGAATCCGCATGTGAACCTCCAGGTTCTGGGAAGTGGCAAAGTGTTTGTTGCAAAGTCGGCAGATGAAACGCCTCCCTTTACCGTTAGCGCCCGGCTGCACTTCTCCGTGTTGCAGCCGGCTGGACTGTTCGTCGTAGACCGTGAAGGCCATCAGGTCAGACCCGTCAAAGTCCATGGAGGTGTTGATTTCAGAGGAAAGTGGACAGTGAGTGGTAGTAGCCCCTGACACGCTTATAAGCTTCAGTCCAAAAGCCTCGTGCTCATCGTTTTCACTTGGATGGAAACGAGTAAAATCCGAATCATTATTCCTCGGTTTGGGCCATGGCGAGCATAGGTCCAGCTCTAGTTTATGAGGCTCAGAGTCAATCATGGCCTCGCCCTGAGTATCAAAGTACACCTGACTATTGGTGTTAATATCTGACACTGGTGAGCAGTCCGGGTGGTCTGGGTGAACCAATAGGCCCTCCGTGGCCGTGTCAGAGGAATAGGACTGACTGGACTCTGCTATTGCCATCTCGTCGCCCTCTAACTGCCCAGAACAACCAGGCTCATTGGAAGCTGCACACAGTGTGAATGGAGAGCTCATGGTCTTCCTGTTGCCGGAATTTATTTTGGGTGCGGAGCGTTTGAAAGTCTGTTTTGACGTCTTCTTCCTCAGGTCCAACTGCAGGTTTGCTTCAATGTCGTTTCCTGGCCAGTTTCTTATCTTGTTTCTGAACTGTCCTGGGCTGCTTTCCTCCCTGCCTCCTGTAATGGACTGTGCCTGGGCTTTAGTAACTTTGGCACCTGAAAGAGAAATTATAGTAAAAATACTGGAGACACTCAAGTGGTTCTTTGAGTACAGGATGAAGGGGGACGTCAATACCACTGACATGCCTTTGAAATGTTGGTTGTAAAAGTTTAAAGCATTAATTACCGTCCTTGTTGTCCTCATTATCTGAATCTTCATCTTTGATGAGCACCACATCGGGAAACTGCAATGAAATATTGGTGAAAGTTCATTCCTCACTCTTCACGACGGACTTCTCGCGAGTTTAGCTTTCACAACAAAGATCAGATAAACACAAACGTGAGCGTTGCGCCCTAGGTAACCAGTTAATCTGAACATGAAACTGATTAGTAAAGAAAACACATACGGATGTGCATAATTAGTGAACATCGGTGGCTAAAAGTTACCTCTTCTCGCTCCATTAAGTACCCATCTCTAGGAGTTGTTTTCCCAACATCGTTGACGTTTTCCCCGTTGTTATTCTGTCGATGTTTAGTGCAGGTACCATCTCGCGATAAGGACACCGCGTCTGTGCTAGCTACATTTGGAGCTTGAGAGGACGCGTTGCCACGCGCAATAATAGATTCGATCAAATGCAGCTTTTTCTTGAGGTCCTCGTTTTCCTTATATCTCTTTGATATTTCTAAATGCAGAACAGCATAACCTTCGTCGACGATTTCACAGATCTCTGCTACAGCTGCTTTGGTCAACGCCCCCATAATAATCGCCAATTGATCGTGCATAGCCTTTGAATTCGGCATGTGCATGGCCATTTCGTTAATTTCCCGGTGCGATTTAAGTTTAATCGACATTACAGACACTACTGCGGTTGTGCTTTTCAAACGGCGATCTGTTTTCTGCTGGCGGACAGACGTCGGGGTAAGCTGCATTCACCGATCCGAATTATTCGACTTCCTTTTTCCATATTGTTTCAAAATAAAAGTTCATTCCTGAAACATTGATTTCGTGTTTCTTTACATTTGAGTTCAAATGCCTAATAAGGAATATGTCATACACCTCTAAATACTTTGTAATGGTAATGTGTATAATGTAAAATGCAATATGTACCGTCTCCCTACAATTAATGTATTGTTAAATTCGCTTTTATGCTTTGTACTCGATGGTGTTTGGATTGGCAGTCTCAGTGCTTCCTTGTACAAACTGTTCCCAAAGATAATAAGAAAGGCAATGAGAACAAGTCTATAGTTTCAGACCAGTTGCACACAGTTTAATGTTAGCTATTGCTGACCTATACACCAAATAATTAACAGTTGCATGCTATTTAAGAGATGTACAACTCATTATAGAGAGCATTTAGTCTTTCTAGATAGCAAGAACCAATCAATAGTAATAGAGGTCCATATATGGCCCACATTAGAGGTAACAGTTGTTTTATGTCAGTTAACACTAAACATTGTATTTGTAATTCAACCACCTAAAAAGGTAATATAATAGATTTAACAGGATAAGGCATAACAAGTTATTGTGATTCAATTAATTCAACCATCCGTTCTTTCAGGGTACACACGTGTTCAGCCAGGCCTCTTTGCCAGTGATGGACAAGTTAAACAACGTACGGCCAATGCACACAAAAGCCAAATGCACACAAATCTATAAAAATTAGATACAGTAACATGGTATCAGTGCTACAGTTCACCGCTTAAATGATCAACGACTACGACGATCCTTTCAGCAGCTTACTTGATCTATGGTTTAAAACCCTTGTGTTATCTTTGTGTCATTCTGACCCATCAGTCAATGTGACCCACCGTCGTATCGCGACAACTTTACCGCATACAAAAACAAAATAAAGCATTTTCTTTTAACCGTCGGGCTGTCTCTGACCCCCCACATTGCGAAGGTTAAAAGAAAAACATTTTTATTTGTTTTTATATTGGGTAAAATTGGGTAATCACAACGATGGTTCGTTGTCAACCTTTGGGTCATGTGACCCGAAGGCAGCACAAGGGTTAAAGCCCTACGCGTTAGTGTGGTGTTTCTGTTGGTGTATCCTCAAGTTTTGTTTGCCTGCGAATCTTTTCCCGCAGTGCTCACAGGCAAAAGGCCGTTCCCCAGTGTGTACGCTCTGGTGCGTTTTGAGGTGTCCAGACTGGGTGAACCTCTTCCCACACTGGGCACAGCTGTACGGTCTCTCTCCTGTGTGAACGCGGACGTGCGTTTCCAGGCTTCGCGATGAGGTGAAACATTTCCCGCAAAAGTTGCAAATAAACCGCTTGTCCCTGCTGAACTTGCTCATGTCCAGCTGTTCGACCTTGGAAGACGAGCCGAGACCCAAGTTCATTTGATAGTTGGTGGATGTCAGGTCAGAGACCTTGTCCGGGTGTAGTCCTCTTTGGTCGGGTTTATATTGTGCATGCTGCATGGATACCATCCCTGGCAAGCCCTGGTTACTCCAGGAAGAGCACATCTCCAGCTCCACATCATACGGCAGAGAGCTAAGCATGGAAACGCCTCTTTTCGGTTCAAAACCCCCCGCGAGAGAGCTGGGACTACCGCTCGACTCGAAGAGCTTCCTTGTAGACTGCCCAGCAGTGACCTCGGAGTCCGACTCGGAAACTAAATCGAAAACCTGCTCGCCGGTCTCACTTTCATCGCCCCCTGTTGGACTGGAGGAGCCCGGTTCACTCGGAGTCTCTTTGGGTTTATAACGAACGCTCAGGGTCTTCTGTTTTGCAGTCCCAGGCCCATACCTGGATGTGGAGGAATGCTGGGAGTCCTCTTGTTCAGAATGAGGGGGGCTGGGCTCCTCTGCACTCTGGTCCCAGTGGGTCAGCTTTGTTGGCATGGCGACTGAAGCCATCAGCCTGGAAGGTCCTTCTTGACAGTCATCCTCTCCAAACACCTCCATGCCTAACAGACGGATTGTGAAGACATGATGATGGGTTAACGTGGCACACTTCATGGAGATGCTGGTGATGCGTCTACAGAAACAGTATTGCGTGATGTCACGGAAAAGGGATTTTGTCTTTGTTTACTTAGTCAGAATTTGGTTGTGTTTGCAGAATGGGCTTTGTGTTTGCAGAATGGGCTTTGTGTTTGCTTACCCTCCTCGTTGATTAACAGTTGGTCCTCAGGATCATTACTACTCAAGTGGTCTGCTTGCTTCTCCTCCTTTATCAGAACTATGTCAGAGGCCGTCTCTTCCTCTGGTGACTGGAAAATGACCTAGTGGGTGCAAATATGAGCCACTACATCAATTTCGATTAATTCCAACACAGACCAATCGTCAATATGTCGGTTGAAAGTGCTCATTCCTAACTTCCCACAATGACTCTTATTGAGAGACTTGTTGCTCTTGTTGGTTAGTTGTAACGGACTTAAAACTATTGTACTTGCTGTGCAATATATTTTTGTTGCTTGCTTTTTCCCGCAGGTACACTCTTGCACTTTTTCGAGGTTCATGTTGTTTAATTGTATCTTGTTTAACTACATGCTCTTATGGTTCTTCCCTTTGGGAATTATTTAGTTTTCACAATGTATGCTTCATGTTTTGGTTACCCACAATGTTTGGGTTGTTATAATCACTGACCTATGCTCTTTTGTAAAGTTCTCTTTTGGAAGTCGCTTTGGATAAAAGTGTCTGCTAAATGCAGAAATGTAAATGTAATTAAAAAAAGATACGGTCATGCTTGGAAAATAGCATAATCAATTTCATAACTTTGTTTAAACCTTTAGTAGTAATGGATCATGAAAATTATGAATATTGCATTCACTGAATATAGGTCAGTAGGAAACGTTTTGTCTAGAAGTCACCTGTCATCTTATTCTTACCTGATTGGTTCCAGACTTTTCAGAAACCTGCTCTTCTAGTGATTCTCTCAAAGTAGTTGTCTTGCCAACTCTTCTTAAACTACCAATAGGCTGCTTTCCACCCAATCCTGATAAAAAGGCACGTTCTGGAACAGCACGAGACACATCATTAAATTACTAATTCAACACGATATTGTTACACACAGAAAATATGAATGATTGGCAGTACTAACAAACCATGTGCTTATGGCATCAACAATTGAAAGTGCCACTCCTCAACTTACCATCGCACATCAATGCACCTATTTCTTGCAGGTTGCCCAAAGAAGCTATGTTTTTGTTGTGCCCACGAACGATAACTGTCTCGATCAACTCGAGTTTCCTTCTCAAAGCTTCGTTCTCTTTGTGACTCCGAGATATTTCCAATTGCAAAATCGCGTAACTATCATCTACGAGCTCACAAATCTCTGCCATTGCCGCTTTAGTCAATGCCTCCATGATGGACGACAACTGAGTATGAAAAGCCTTGTAGTTCGTCATTGTCAACGGGGGTATTGGGACAACCACCTCGCTTTAGTTAAAAAGGTATTGACATTAAGGGCTTAAACAAGCCAACCCTGTCCGTAATTAAATATGCGGGTGTGATAGCTGTTAGCTTTGCTACTCATTTGTCAAACCCTGGTTGTAAGGGATGCTACTGTTGTCGTTTCTGGTTCTTTCTGCTGTCCCAACTTCCGTATTGGGACCTTCAAAATAAAAGCCCACCGTGCGCCCCCTGCCCGTCAAACATTGTACCACACGTGACGTTTTGAAGTTGGTGTTGGTGGTTTCCACAGCAACGGTAATTAACATAGGCCTATGTTGACATCAAAAAGATGGTACTCAGTAAGTATGCGCGAAACACAAGTAGCTACAGTACTAATAACGGAAATAATTTGCCAGATTTTCTTTTTCAAGCTCTTACGTAAAGACATTTAGTTTAGTAGTATTTAGTTTGTTACTTGAATTGGTTTGTAGTGTTATTAATATGGTGGGCCATCATTTAAAGCGCTTCTCTTCGTACAGGCCAGGTGGCACCTAGTCTAGCAGTAATACTACTACAGTAGCTAGCTAGCTAATAGTATTTGAAGCCTGGCCATCATAGCCACCTCTGATCGTCAGATCAGCTAGTTGATAACCGCGTGAGCAAGTTACTAGTAGGTAATTAGTCAGTAATGTGTAAGTTGGCTAAATTACATAGGTAATGCATATATTACACATGGACAAGTCTTACTCTATGTCCAGTGAATTATACAGTACCCTTTGAGCCAAACCGCAGAGTTGAAACCACTTCGAATTTGTTTAGAAAATAGCCATGTTCAGTCGCCTATAATTGTACAATTATCCTCTTAATTTGGATAGCAGGTTTATATTTGTAGAAGTATGACTACTTTGTATGTGTCATAAACCTTTCTCCCCGTTTTGTTGTCAGTCACAGAGGAGATGGTTCGAAGCCGATCTGAGCACAACAATTGTGAGATATTTTCGCTGGAGGAGGTGTCCTTGCATCAGCAAAACATTGAAAGAATAGAGCACCTCGACAGGTGGTGCAGGGAACTCAAAATCCTGTATCTTCAGAACAATCTGATACCGAAAATAGGTGGGTGTTTCTGGGATCAAGGTTTTATATTTAAAAAGCAGCAACAGAGCTGAACTGAACTGAACATTTTCATGTCTGATTTTCATGTCTGATTTTCATGTCTGATTTTCATTAACATTCAAATGTATCGTTTTATTTTGTGACATTGGGCTTTTTCTCAACAGAGAGTGTAAGTCGACTGAAGAAGTTGGAATACCTTAACCTTGCCTTAAACAACATCGAGCTGATTGAAAACCTGGAAGGTATGCTTGTTCTGTGCTCGTTTTGTATGGAAGCAAATCAGTTACATGTTTTGAATTTTAAAAGGCATTGAATACTTATTGAAATTTAAATACCACCGAATCAAAACACACACAGTGTTACCTGAATGCTGGATTTATCTTCAGGATCAATGTAATGTATGTATTTGAGGGTAATATTACTCTTCTCTCCAACAGGATGCGAGAGTCTTCAGAAGCTGGACTTGACTGTGAACTTTGTGGGCCAAGTAAGCAGTGTGGAGTCATTGAGGAGCAACCTCCATCTTAGAGAGCTCTTCTTGGTGGGAAACCCCTGCACTGAGTTTGAGGGCTACCGGCAATACGTAGTGGCTTCCATTCCCCAGCTCAAGGTAGGAAGCTGGAGATACCAAACATTTCATTATAATGTCTCAATTAGTTAACATATTTGTATGTAAAAGCCACAGTTTTCCTGCTGTTACATTCCTGTTACATTCTCTTTGCAGTTACATGTTTGTTTTTCTTGGAGAGCTTAAAAACAATTCTGTATCTAACGCTTTCAGTCCACTTTGTTGCTATGGATGACGTTTCCTCCAGTGGCTAGATGGGAAGGAGATCGGCCGGTCAGAGAGGATTCGAGCTGGGCAGGGATTGGAGGAGGTGAGGAGGCGCATCAAGCAACAGGAGCAGGAGTACCTGAAGAAGAGAAGGAAGGAGAAGGAGGAGAGCAATAAAGAGAAACTGGATAACAAGGTCCTCACCAACGAAAAGAAACCAGGCTTTGTTGGGCGCTGGTACACGGATATCAATAACACTGTGTACGTGCAAGGAACAGGGTTTTCCGACACAACAAATCCTTCTAAGACGGCATATCATTTACTGTAGGTCCAGATATGCCTATATAACTCTTAGGTTTGTTTACCTCTAGCCCAGAGCCAGAAGGTAATGAGGAGAACTTGAAGGTGGAACAGTCAGAGAAGGAGATCGCCAGCCACTCGTCCGTGGAGAAGGACAAGGAGTTCTGGGAGAAACCATGCGCCTTTACTCCCGAGTCACGCCTGGAGGCCCACCAACACCAAGAGGACATGAAGAAGGAGAAAGAGAGGTAACCAACAAAACCTAGTAGGAAAAACCACAGAGCCACAACCCAGTCTGCTCTCTGTCACCACTGCCTTCAACCTGTCTCCTTAGCGGTATGGGGGGACGACGATGACAACGTTGTTTGTCCGTTGTCATCCTCTTCATCCCTCCACTTAGCCTCCTCCCCTGACTCCTCCTCCTCCTTAAGAGGTCAGCAGAGGTATTAATCTCTTATAGTCTGTGTTTATGATTGAACAGCAAACTAACTACCCAGACAGGGATGTCAGTCGCTAAGACCATGTTCTTGAGAGTAGGGGTCGTCACACTTCATCTCTCTCTGGTCTCCCTTCCCATAACAAGTACGTCATCCCCCACCCCTACCCAATTAGCCAGCTGGCTCTTTTAATCCAAATGTAATCGGCCAACGGGGTGGAGCTCGCAGAAGCTGAGCTGTCAACAAGGCCCTGGAGAAATGTCATAGTTATCCATCACGTTACTCACAGACTCGGGAGCAATGAGGGTGCTTTGTAAACTTGTCATCAGCAACCTCATTAACCCTAATGATGCTCTGTCTGATTTCATCTTAACCTTTTAATAAACATGAAGCCTGTTGAAAATCTCTTAAGCACTTGCGACCCGGACACCTGGACAACATGTGTTCTGAACATTATTGAGCTCAACTCATTAGAACTGTTGAGCCTGTGTTAGATTTATACTTTTTGAGAGCTTTGTTAAAACGTTAAAGTAAAATTTCCAACTCAAGTTTCCCATGCAAAGTAAAGCTTTGTGCCTATAACTACCGGTGCCACAAGTAAACAGAACATGTATTTCTAATTTTAAAATGAATGAATAACAAAAAGAATGTCTTCCTAGCCTCTGTGTGGTCACTGTGTTGCTAGTGTCAATGTGCTTTAAGTCAGCGCAGGTACTTCCTTTGTCCACTGGGTGTCAGTGTAACATAAACATCAGTTTAGAACGGCAATGTGGTCCCACACAAATTAAACTTGAACATGAACTTGATTTAATTAAATGTCACCTTAAGCTTATATGCTGTACAGAGTATGCAATCGAAAGTGTAACAGACTGAAATTCAATTGATTCAACTGTGTCAGAGCCACAGGTTCCAAGCACATGGTTTGTCCTGTTCTGTTGTCCTGTTCTTATGCACACAGGACTGCTATAGACTCTATCCAAAACGTCTAGGGGATTTGGTAACCATAGCATTCCCACCTAGTGCTGTCAGTCAGACTCTTCACATCTCCCCCTCTACGAGAGAGACCTCAACACAGAGCTAATCACAAGCTTCCATCTTTTGACTCTCTCTCAGGAGTAGGGGCTAAACCAACTCTAATTAATTTGCCCACCATGCCTTTAATTAATTGCGGCCTGCTCACCCTACAGGTGACCCACTTATCAGGGTGTTAATTGGGTGTGTTTTGTACCCGCTCTCCTCCCTGGTGCTACTCTGTCTGTCTGTCTGTCTGCCTGCCTGCCTGCCTGCCTGCCTGCCTGCCTGCCTGCCTGCCTGCCTGCCTGCCTGCCTCTCTCTCTCTCTCTCTCTCTCTCTCTCTCTCTCTCTCTCTCTCTCTCTCTCTCTCTCTCTCTCTCTCTCTCTCTCTCTCTCTGTCTCTCTCTTTCATTCTTTCTTTGTCTGTCTGTCCTGTCTGTCTGTCTCTCTCTCCTCTGTCTCTCTCTCTCTCTCTCTCTCTCTCTCTCTCTCTCTCTCATTCTCTCTCTAATTGTTTCTCTGTCTGTCTGTCTGTTTCTCAAACTGTCTCTCTCTCACCTCAGTGATGGCAGTAGCCATGCTCACTCTACCCTTGTAGCCTGTGGTTGCTGCCACCATATTCAAACAGGGACCCAAGACACAGACATTTACAGTTTAGCCATTTATACAGTGAGACCCCGGAAAAGATTACTTTAGAAGTTAATCATGTATTTAAGAGTGGCTGTGTTTAGTTTAATATGAGAGTGGAGTCAGTGTTGACCTGAATTAACATGTTAATTTGTCTCAGGTATTAGGTAAAAATAGCCACCAGTATTGGAGGAAGCTGGTGTCAGCACAAGCAAATGAGGGTTTCTTATAGCTGTAATCACGCCTTGGGAATATGAATTCCCTTTGATGTGGTGGGGGTTGAATATTTAGGGCTCCTCAGTGCTGCGACCGTCTCCCATCTCCTATCTGCTTCTAAGAGGGATGGCATGCTTTTGTTCCGTAAGTATTACAAATAGGATAAAAAATATTGCTTCTGGCATTATCAATGGAGCCTTAGTGGGTTTGGAAAGAAAACGTGTTAGCTTGCACATATTTGAGACATGTAGCTTTTCTTAACGGAAGTGGCTTCGCTAGTTTTAGGGTAGTATAAGATCCATTCTGGATACAGGTCATAAAATAATATCTGGGTTGTGTCAGGGAACCTTGATGCTGTGTGACAAAAGCTGACAGGTAAAAACTAAAATACCATCCGTAAGTGAAAACAGGCTTTAAACTACGTGTTGTTCAAGTGGAAAATAATGATACCCTGTCTCCTCTCTGAGTTGCCCTGTCCGCTAACTTGATGCATGAAGCCATCCTTCACTGTGTTGTCAGGAAAGATGAATTTTCTGTTCCTGACGCAGGTACTGTGAGAAGGTCAGTCAGAAACCAATATGTTTGGGTTAATGATTTTCCACTGCCTTTTAGAGAAATGGTTTTGGGTGTGTCCAACCCTCCATCTGTCACCTGAAGGAGTCACCTGACCCCTGCCTGTCTGGACATCCCAGGCCAACTCCTAAGTCTTCTGTTGGACAGAGGCTAGATAACTTGGATGACTCCAGGTAATTTGGCTGGCTCCCCCCCCCCACCCACCCCACTCCTCGTAGCTTTCAGAAATGTAGTCTTTGAATGCACCAATGAACAAAAGGTTTCGGGTCACCCCACAATATGGGAAACATTAGCAATTCGCCAACAGTTAAAATCTTTATGCTGTCCGTCCACGCTTGAGCAAATCAATTTCCTCAATACATGAACCTTTATTCAACAAAATACTCATCCTGACAAGTTCAGCTTATCCTGAAAGAGTCAAATGGAAATTATTTTCCAGTTTTCAATTTCCGTCTAAAAGCCCTAAAAACAAGCACATAGTGCCTGTAGTGGCTTTGCTTATGGCTTGCTAAGTGGCTGTCGGAACATATTCTCCTCAGGGTTGGAGTCCATAACCTGCCAGCAGAGCGAGAGAGGCATGCTGACTCAGTGTCCTGATGGGTGATCCAGCCAAAAAGTTTCAGAGGAGGGACCTCTCTTTGGGATGTGCAATGCTTTACCCTTGAAAAGTCCCGCACAGCAATAACAGGATGAGAAAACGGGGAGAGATGGGAGAGAGGAAGAGAGAGAGAGAGATGGTGGGTGGGTGGGTGGCTGTGATATATTGGTGGAAGCGAGATTTTATGACAAAAGAATATCGTTAGAGGACTTTTTTGAGTTAGAGCTCGTCTTTGGCGGGCTTGACAAACTGTTCTTTATACGCCTTTCAAAAAGTTAGATGTTGAAAACTTTCAAACCGTTCCATCTTGCTCACTTTCCTCCCTCCCTCCCTTCCTTCTATATCTTTTATATGTAAGTCAATCTATCCATCTCCCTCTCTCTCCCTCTTTTTCCCTCATTCTCTCTCGCTATATCCGTGCTAAAAAAAGAAACCAACCTCACAAAATGAGTTTAAATGAAGAACTGAACTGTACAATTGGGAACTTGTGGGACTGAAGGCTGACAGAGGAGCCATCTTCTACTAGGCTGCTGTCAGATGTCATACCTCACTGCTGCCCTGCATGCTTGATATACAGCAGCAAGGCCTCTAATGGTCAAATCCCCACAGGGCGCTGAAGGAACAGCACTGTATAGCTTTAAAGTGGTAGTTCTCCTTGACCAGGAGCTCTTATTAATTTGCTACTTGCTCTTCACAAGAACGGCGGGGGGCTTAGCTGTGTGTGTGTGCGTGTGTGTGAGAAACATTTGCTTCATTCCCTGCTGCTATGTCACAACGCTGTCTCCTGTGATTTCCTCTAACCTCTTACTCCTACCTGTGCAGAAAGCTGCTCTAAGAAAGCCGTGTTGCAGTGTTTCCTGTGTGTGTGTGTGACGACAGTGCCACACCACATGTGGAGGGATGTGTCTTACGGCTCAGGAAGGCCTCTCACCAGACCTGCCTCTGCTCTGCTTTATAAATCCCCCCCGGCCCCGTCCTCTGGCTAGGGCCTCACCTTCACCCTGACTGCCCCATAACTCTGATGTCATTCGTTGGCTCTCAGTCGCGCACACAGACACACACACACACACACACACACAGATACACACACACACAGACACACACACACAGATACACACACACACAGACACACACACACAGATACACACACACACAGACACACACACACAGACACACACACACAGACACAAACAGACACACACAGACAGACACACACACACAGACAGACACACACACACACACACACACCGTGTTCATGCTTTGCTTCCTGCCTCCAGGGGGAAGGAGAAGAAGCCCAAGCCCCCCAGGACTCTGATCACCCCTGAGGGACGGGTGATGAACGTCAACGAAGCCAAGTATGTACACACACACACACACACTGTACTGTGTCAGTGTGTCGAGGCACACACACACACACTGTACTGTGTCAGTGTGTCGAGGCACACACACACACACTTATAGATACAGTGTCAATTTCTTTCCATCAATGTCATAGTAGTAAAGTGTATACACTGTCTGTAATGTGGATAACAAATGCATTTCTATGTCCCTATCTTCCAATAAAACAAGAATAGTGAGGAGATCAGGAAAAAGGCCTGTTATCAGGTACACAGTGTGCTTTTGCCGATCAAATGCATGGATCGGTAGGTGTGGACTGGGCTACAGCGACTGACAGAATCCGATTTTCCGGTTTTTCAAAAGACGTGTGTTCTTGCACCGGGAGCCACTGTTCTGTGAATGTTAGACTAAACCTTGGATCTGTTTATAGCTCTGTCCCTCTCCCTGAACCTACTGCTTCGTAATGCCCTAATGGCTTTTCCAGCAAGGATGGTCATAGTGCTGAATACACCGTAGTACTACCTTGTTATGGCGGGCCTAGCGGAGTGCTCCGTAATGGAATTTAATTGGTTCTACCGCTGAAAGAGGTCCAGTTTCCCCGCACAGCGACGAACAGCCGAACCTGAAATGAAAACGCATTCAATCAGGCGGTCCAGTTAATGTTTAAGAAAGGTTACAACGTCTTCCCTTTTACAGTTTCCCTCTACTTCCAAGATGTATTTTTTTTATTGTATTTTTTTCAGAGTACCGCGATTGTATTGCTTTGTCGCAGGTAGGAGGCGAAAACGCATGGTCAGCGAACCTGGGTAAAGAACTTGCCGGGGAATGGCGTGATTGGTACATTAGTAATCTCACCGCCACATCTACTGTGCAACACTCAAACGGGGTGTTGTGTTCTGAGAAATGAGCGCCCCTGGTTCCCCTCCATTACACACGGCGGGTAGAGTCAGAGGTCAAGGCCCTAAAAAACACCTCTGATTTCATTTCTAATTTGTCTCTGCTTGTAGTTTATGATATCGGTATCCATCAGTTGTGAGATGGGGGTTGTAGTTTTATGGCGGTGTGGCTAGAGAGGCGGAGCGGAACAGCAGTGACTACTCACACTGAGATCTAGGAAACCTTCAATTCCGCCAAATTGAGTTTGAGGCTTTGGTTGACTACTCTGAAAAAGGTTCATTGAGGCTCTCTTTGATGTAACAGTAAAATGATTTGATAGTTGGAAACGTGCTTTTCTGCCCGTGATTTACTACATCAGTTACATCTGAGATGAAGGAAGGAGGGTAGCTGGATTACTAAAAACAGAGCCTGATCATCTGTATGATCTGCCAAATAACAACAAGGTGTTTTAGTATTATTCTGTAGATTTTCAGTAGAAAATAAGATGTTTTGTCTCAAACAACAAAGCAAGGAGCAAGGAGATAACACTATGCATCATTGCACCTCGAGTTACAGAGAGTGATAAGTGATTCGGCCAACAAAGACATTTTTATTTATGTTTGTGTCAGTAGAAGTTGCATACACGGTCTAATCACACACGTGTCACTCGTAGGCTAGGTTTTGTGCTCAGAGACGAGGAGGACAAGAACATGCTTGTTTTGGACCTGGAAGTCTACAGGTAAGACTACAGTATGATGAGTTAATAAAACCAAAACCAGAGCAATTATTTAGTCAATTAACCTATGCATCTTCCATTCCCGTAATTCTCCACAAACAGACATATGGACACCTCTCTCATGGATGTTGACATTCAACCAGTGTACGCTAGAGTTACAATCAAAGGGAAGGTAAGTTTCTGAGTAAATGCAATGCACCCCCTGCTAACTTTGACTAGGAAAGTGTCATTTGATGCAGGGATATACAGAACAGAAATTACATGGGGGTTGTATTTTTGGGGGCATTTTTGGTCGGCTATTTTTGAAGGTAAAACAGTCATTCATTCTTGATTTAAAGGTTCTAGCTTGAATTCAACTGAGTTATTCGAGTGCCAGATCGATGATTGAGTGTGCCGATCAGTAAGATTTAGTGAAACATTTTTATTACAAATCAATATGATTTTGAAGGTCCATACTTTTCTAACTTGAGACAGTAAATTCCAGTGGGTGGAAGCTACCTGAACCTAAAACATCCATTCTAGACATTCCGTTCAAATGGCTCCACACACTTTGACAAAAAGAATTAATTGGCACATCCGTGAAGCAATCTCCTCCCTGTGACTTCTGAGTTTGAAAAGACGGCCCTTGTCCAATGCAGTTAGACGACAGCCATGCTGCCATCAGTCAGTGTGTAATCTCCCTCGTTACCAAAAGGCAGTGTGTGTTAGGGATGTGTTTATCTACGTCCTGTGTGCAGGACAGGAAAGATATTCCTTAACATGGTGAGACAAGTGCCAGACATTTAATCTCCCTCAAACAGACCAGTGTGACCTTTAAGCCTGATTAAACAAACGTTTAGACGTAGCGAAAACTGTTTAGTCTCCCCCCCCCCCCCCCTTTTTTTTTTTTTTCTTTATTTAACTGCAATAAACAAATGAAAGATTTAGGACCTTGAAAAAGTGCCATAAATTATTGCCAGTTGAGCAGTCTCTGTGGACATCCTAAACAAGCTAGTGTTTGTGGGGAGACTTGAATGTCAGGGCTGTGCTCCAACAGGATTTATGGATCTGCATATTAAGACCAGGATCAGTTCTGATTGGGCCGCTAGTGAATTAATAGTCGATGCATAATCTTTGGAACGATGTAGACTTATAAAATCTCTTAATAATACAAACTAATGAAGCGAAGAAGGGGAAACTGATTTGTGGAGTCATTCAAGGTGTCTATCAAGTCCGTTTTACAGTTTGAACACCTGTTATTTTGACAAGTGAAGGACTCGGGAGGATTAGGTAAAAGGCTGTGTGGTATTTGCACCTGTGAGTTTGGTCATAGTTGTTCTTAGCATTACGTGACTGAAAGGAATACTGTTTTGGGAGAATTGGTAAAGATCCATGAACTCCAGTCACTCTCTGTAAGATATTCTTACAAGTGCCCCAACTTAGAAAGTGTACCTATAAAAAACCCCACTAATGATTAAAGCCATTTGACCGACTGTAACTGTCTGAATTCATAATCGGTGCATTAATCTTGATAATTAAGTTTGTGAATAATTGATGCCCCAGATTTTCCAGCTGGTGCTGCCTGCAGAAGTGAAGCCAGACAGCTCTACAGCCAGGAGGTCCCAAGCCACCGGTCACCTGGTCCTCACCATGCCTAAGGTACAGCAGGCCCCCTGGTCCTCACCATGCCTAAGGTACAGCAGGCCCCCTGGTCCTCACCATGCCTAAGGTACAGCAGGCCCCCTGGTCCTCACCATGCCTAAGGTACAGCAGGCCCCCTGGTCCTCACCATGCCTAAGGTACAGCAGGCCCCCTGGTCCTCACCATGCCTAAGGTACAGCAGGCCCCCTGGTCCTCACCATGCCTAAGGTACAGCAGGCCCCCTGGTCCTCACCCTGCCTAAGGTACAGCAGGCCCCCTGGTCCTCACCATGCCTAAGGTACAGCAGGCCCCCTGGTCCTCACCATGCCTAAGGTACAGCAAGCCTCCTGGTCCTCACCATGCCTAAGGTACAGCAGGCCCCCTGGTCCTCACCATGCCTAAGGTACAGCAGGCCCCCTGGTCCTCACCATGCCTAAGGTACAGCAGGCCCCCTGGTCCTCACCATGCCTAAGGTACAGCAGGCCACCTGGTCCTCACCATGCCTAAGGTACAGCAGGCCCCCTGGTCCTCACCATGCCTAAGGTACAGCAGGCCCCCTGGTCCTCACCATGCCTAAGGTACAGCAAGCCCCCTGGTCCTCACCATGCCTAAGGTACAGCAGGCCCCCTGGTCCTCACCATGCCTAAGGTACAGCAGGCCCCCTGGTCCTCACCATGCCTAAGGTACAGCAGGCCCCCTGGTCCTCACCATGCCTAAGGTACAGCAGGCCCCCTGGTCCTCACCATGCCTAAGGTACAGCAAGCCCCCTGACTCCTCACCCCATGTCCAATCTTAAACAGCAACGTTACAATATAAGGAAAAAAACTAAATTAAACCAGAAACTATATTTATTTATATCTGGATAAGAGCATCTGCTAAATGACTAAATGTATTTACTTCATAACTATCTGTTGTGTTAAATGACTGTAATTTATCTTGTAGATTAAGTTGTATGTATGGTTTGAATGCATGTCTATAGTAAAAAAGAATAATTTCCTTTACATGGTATCATAATTGAATACTGAATACTGTTATTTGACTCTATGATAACAGCATAATAGCAAAGGAACTTGCATACTGTATGTTTACACTCCCAGTGTGTAGAAAAATTGAATGAACATCTGGTGTATAAGCATTCCCATTACAATTAAATCAATAATTAATTTAGGATAAACAATGATCAAGCACGCCCGCTCTTCATGCCCGCTCTTCCAGTGATCTAAACAAACCGCTCTCTCAGATCCATGACGCATGATTCACACTTCTGACTGGTACTTGGACTGATTCTCCACGAGCTTCATCATTAGCTGCTGTTCACCGCATTTATCAGCGTTATCGTTCAGACAACCTCGTTATCTCACTGCTGTCGTCACGCAACACCATGCCTGCATCAACCGCTGGTGTGGAGGGTGCACCGCACATAAAACGACCAAGGGATATTATACCTGAAAACCGTTTGTGTGTCCTTGTGTGTTTCTATACAGGGCGTTTTTAGTGTTTCTGTGTAGAGGTGATAGTGTTTTATAGCTGTATCAGTGTCGTGTTGGGGTTCATCTAATCAATCTCTACTTCTGTGTGAGTCTGTATGGTAAGAATGTTGTTGTTGACTACACACGGCTATATAGTTTCCGACGCACGCAGATCTGATTTAACACAACATCATCTGCATTGTCATTACGCAAACAGATGCTCATGAATAAGCCAGGGCAGTTAAACCTGCTAGATGCTCTTTAATCTTCGTCTATTCGCAGACTTGTACTTTAAGCAAGCGACCAAGACTCTGTGTTCGAATCTCCGCGTCTCTGGTTTATGGGGAAGGAGAAACATAACAGATGATGCGTTTCCTGAATTCCAGGTGGAAAGCGTAGTTGCAGCCAATCATTACACTTCGGAAGCCATGATTGAGAGAGTGCTAAATCAAATCAAAGTTTGTTGATGACACTGTTGATTTGTGATGACAAATATACATGGCATGGATTCTGTGATTTATCTTTGTTTACTGTTGTGTTTGATTCTGGAGCTTAGAAGGTGTGATGTTTTTTTGCCTAATGTTGCATAAAACATCAAACTCGGCATGAAAAAATATATATTGGTCCACATCTGCAAGTCAAATAAGTTAAATCGAGCATTTGCCTGTACTCACGTTGCATGTTGACAACCAATAGTTGACGGTTATTTGACCTTTTTCAACAAAAGACGCACAAAATGTCCCTGTGCTGAGATGAAGTATCCGCTAAGACTTTATGGAGTCCATAAAGAATGCCAGGTGGTGTTTTTACAGACCTCTTTGTGTTTCTATAACATTTCCATATGGCTTTCTGCTCACTCCTTCCTGTAATCTATTGTAGGCTCAAGGTGAAATCAAGCCAGCAAAAACTGCATCCCAACCATCAAAAGCTTCTCCATGCACATCAGAAGAAAAGATAAGGTATTTATTTTCTTTCATTTCTCATGATTTGTATGTCATTACTAACCTGTTTGTTTCTGCAAGGCTTATAAATAACTCTTAACTTCCCTGACCCCAATAAAAAAAAATATACATGTGTGTATATTTTTTGCCTGATCAATTAAACGCTGCATGAATGAAATAAAAAATTCAAAGTAAAGCATAAAGCAGCATGAACTCCATTCCAAGTAACACAATCAGTTGTCCCGCCTGAAGTGTTGACTGAGGATGCAATGATGAATCACAAAAACTTGAGTAATGACAAGACTGACCTTGCCTAACAGCCTTACATTAAACACCTCATGAGGCTCAGCTGTGCATCATATTGCCCAACATAGTTTTCATGGACTGTCTTAGCCTTGACATCAGTATGCACGCCTCTGTCAGTGCTGTCTTGCCTGCCTGCCTGCATCCGCTGCGTATTGAACTCTGACGGTGGATCTCATCAGGAGTACAGATGATGCCTGTTAATGATCATGTCACCAGAAGGGTCTTACAACCCTGACCCTTGACCTGCTTGACGTAAGGACTGCAGTGAGACGTTCACAGTTTATATGGAAATGGCATCCAAGGGCTGTTCTAAGACCAGGCATTCTCTCTGAGTTCTGCTGGTGTAGGTCTGGATTGGTTGGATTGGGAAGGTTTACAAAGGATAAAACCTTTTTGATTGACTTTGCTGCGTCACAAAATGTACCTTAACCTGGACCTGAATGTTAGGGGTAGTAGTATGGACTGTGAAACACTTCACTTTAGCGATGCATTTAGTAAAACAAAATAAAGTTGCTTGTCAGATTAATTATTAGCCCTAAAACTCATGTCATTTACATATTTTAATTACCGTTGGGTAATATTCCGCCTAATTAGTTTTAATCTTGAGATGTTCAGGAAACTACAGTTACTAATGAGGCATCCATGCTTATCTGTTGAGCCTCATTGTTCCTACAAACACTAAGAACAGGCACCTATTTTTTTTATTAATATATTTTCTTTTTTTATATTGTTGTTTTTATATAATTGATAGATCTGCTTCTGGCTATGAGTTTGCCTCGACAAAGCCAAACTAAGATCCCAGGGGTCCTCAGCTGATCTGCTAGCCTGTTATTTGGTTTTCATTAGTCTCCATCACCTTGCCTTGGGCTGGGCTGCCACTCTGGAAAGACTGCCACATTTCCATTTTATGACCCGTGCCCCTGTCCTTCAGCAAGCCCATCAACCAGACAGAAGGCTGCACTGTAATCCTGTACACCCAAGTTGAACATTAGATTTTTTTTTTTTTAAGTGCTAAGTAACTATAGTGACTATTAGCCAATTGAATTGCAGTGGCTGAGCTGTTTGGACCTGATTAAATGTGACCTCTGACCAGTCACGTCTGGCTTGACTACCAATTGCATATCTCTTCTTGAGGAAGGAGAGAGCTATCTGGAAGGGAGATTGTGTTGAATGGATTTACTTGTCGGCACTAGGCAGAGCAAGGCAAGACTTTAATTTACATTAAAAGTTATAGACATAAACAGCAATAGTGGGGGTGTTAGATTAAACTGCAAGACACAGTGGTAGTATTTAACGTAAGCTAGTAGTTGGTTATTTGTGGTGAAAACTAATTTGTTTTGCTCGAGTTTGGCAACCCCCTTGTAGAATAATTTAATTAACTGCCAAGTGTTTTTCCACATCTCTTGGTCTGGGCTGACCCTGTACAGCAGCTTTTATAAGACCTCCCTATTCTAAGAGTAACTATACTTTACAGTCACTGCTCATCTTTGTTGATTATTCATAAATGTCCTCCTTTTTACCCTTAGCTATCTCTGTCAGACATTTTAAATGATGCACATCCCCAAACTCCTTCATATACTGTGCATTATTATCGCAAGTCAAACTAACGACTCTATTTATCTGCCGTGGTCTACAATGTACTGACGTCCAGGTTTACCTGTCTATTACAAAGATGAGTTTGGAGTCTAAATTTAGGCCATGCTCACTGGTCTCATTAATCTTGCCCTGGTCTTATAATGAATTTACTATGGATTACTCTAGCCGTCACAATGAGAGATCTGTTGGTTAAAGGGACTCCAAAGAAGGAAAGAACAGTAACAAATGTATAGGTAACTCTCTTTAGTCCTTGTATTCTCAGCTTCTTTAATCAAAATGTGACTTTATAAGATTATGATAAGAGCACGCAACAGGCCCAGTTTGTTATAAACCTTATTGGGCTGGGATCGATGGCAGGTATTGAAGCTAACCAGAACACTTTGATGATGGTACAGAGTCTCTGTCCCTGCCACAGTGTCATTTCTGTGATTTCAGTCACAGAAAACAGAAAGATGCAGTTCAAGCCTTAATACAAGCCCAACAACATCTCTGCAATATCACTTCCTGAACCACGGCTACGCCGCACACATTCACCAGGCAGACATTCTTCCCAGAGTGTGCAGACGCAACAAAAACAACTCAGGGAGAATCTTTTTGTTTGTTGTTTGTCGTTATTTTCCACCAGCTTAATTTGCCTTGGCAATAAACAAGTTGCAAAATTCTCGGTGTAATGAAGTGGTGAACAGGGCCCCTCCTTTGCCTCTCCTCCACTGTAATTTGAACGGCTGCATGGTGAGATTAAATTATAATTGCCACGCTCTCCTCCATAAATCACTGGCTTCTGTTTTGTTAGTCTCGTTGGTGTTGCCCACTCAGATGCTGCGCTGCTGTGTGTTGAATGGAGGAGGTGGAATTACGCCACAGTTTAATACTGTGGTTTAATAACGGGCAAAGGGCAGCAGTGCTGTCTCAGTTTCGTTATCACTCCAACAAGATGGCCAATCAAAACAGTGCTTGCCAGGAAGTCCAATTACATTTAGTCTTTTAGATTCATTTTCCTACATAGAACCAACAAGAAAATGTCAAATGGCAGATAAGGGTAGAATTTAATGAACATAAAGTGTAAATAAGGAGTGAAAGAAGATATTTCCGTCCTGTGCGAATGCACAACGTGGAGTTTTGCCTTCGAAGTAACCTTAGTTACCAGGACACTGTCTCGTTAAGCGGGTGTTACATCACCTGTTATGGTAAATGGACTGCATTTATATAGCGCATTTTCTACCTTAGTGGCACTCAAAGCGCTACACAATTTCTGCCTCTCATTCACCCATTCATACTCACCCTCACACATACCGACGGTGGCGGAGCTGCCATGCAAGGCTCTGGCCTTCCCATCGGGAGCAACTTGGGGTTCAGAGTCTTGCTCAAGGATGCTTCAGCACATGGCCTGGGAGGAGTCGGGGATCGAACCGCCAACCTTGCAATTAACAGACGATCCTCTACCCCCTGAGCCACAGCCTGTTCACTGCTCTAGCTTTAGTTCTTAATTTTAATTACATCAGTCATTCTTGTAGCTGTCTGATTTGCCACAAAAATGTATTACTAATGAGCCATTTTGATTATTGCACTGCATCCAACCCAACAAAATGTAGAAAAGTTCAGACTGTAGGTCTGGACACAACATAACTTTCTCCGTTTGAGAACTAATTAGCTGGTGGGATAACTCGTTTTTAATGAGCACTTCTCAGGATTAAAAAGCAGCACAATCTGGCAGTGCAATGAAGTCAATCTCTTTTTTATGGAAATAATTTAGCGAGGCAGTAGATGTGGTGGGATAAATGAGCTCAAGTTAGATTTTTATTAGCGATGTATGCAGCAGATGTTTTTTTATGTCAGCAATAGGGACTTTGTTAGTGTCTGCTAACGTCTAACGTCTGCTAAATGACTAAATGTAACAGCAAGTACCAACTCACAGTACATCTTCACTTTATGTAGTTGCAGTCAGATCCCTTCTCCTGTTCTCATTTAAATATTTTCTGAGATATTGAATCTGAGATAGGTATTGTGATAACTCATCCTCGTTTTACAGCAAATGTGATGACCTACTTTATCGGGAGAGACTTGTGAAATATCTTTCATAATAGCAATACCTTTGAGATAATTGTATGGACTTGATCCCCAGGAATGACTTGGCTAACTTTAGTGTGAACAGATTCTTAACAGGTTCTACTTTCGTGGGGGATTAATGAATAATTCATGCTCTCTCATTTTTCGACCATTCAACTACACCAAGTGAGAGCTGATGTGAAACCATCAAATCTAGTTCATTTGAGTCTTTTCTCACAATGTTTTAGGAATTTGCATTTACTTCATCCAAATCAACAGTGTTTGACCTAACCTTGTTTACTTCCTCCAAATCAACAGTGTTTGACCTAACCTTGTTTACTTCATCCAAATCAAGTGTTTGACCTAACCTTGTTTACGTCATCCAAATCAACAGTTTTTGAACTAACCTTGAGCATTTTATGACCTCACAGGACAGACAAGGGGACCGAGCGTTTGGAAGTGGACCCAAGCAAACATTCTGTCATCGACTTTGCAAACATCGTACCGAGAACAACGACCACCAGAGAGGGACCGCTCGACTTATCTCGTAAACAACATCCCTCTGCAACAGAAGACTTTACATTTTCAGCTGGATTTGTTGATGACCCCGATGTCCCCCCATTGATGTGAGAGAAGAAAGCATATCAGACTGTCAAATGTCAAAAGAAGGTTAGAGCTGAAGCTGTCACAGAAGTCTATACTTGTCTGATTTGTTTAATTGAAACAAACACATTCCTCACATATGTAATGACATTATTTGCAGGGCTGTTTACAGTTGTACTGAAAACTAGCAAATACTGTTTTTTCAAATGTTCTCACGAAGTGGAGATTAAGTTTAATATCTGTGTAAAACATTGTCAATTACGTCAAATATGCGTATAAATAATAATAATAATCTGGAATACACTGTGTCAGTAGTCCAAGCTTTCTTCCCAGCTAAGTTTTTCTTGAGCTCCAACTGTGCTTTAAATGGAATTTAATCGTTTTTCTTCTTCAAGATAGCAAACTTGGATGGGTCTTTAAGATATTTTTCTGACACAGTTACTGCCCAAACGACATAAAAATACTTTTGGACTTCATGTTCATCTTTGAATCCTCAATAAGACATCTTTTTCTTTTCTTTGAGTTGTCAGTTGAAAGGCTTTGAGTTTGTGACTTCATGATCTCTTCTCTCTCACACCACTCTCTCAACACTCACATGTCAACATGGTATTCTTCAGAGAACTGTTTTAGGTTGGACCATTTTTCCTCTGAGTGTGGATAACCTTTTTCCTCCTAGCTTAAAAAAAAACACACCAGTAGTACACAAGTCCCTTAAATATTTCAATCTTGTCATCGTACATTTATGTTAAAATTAAATATGCACTGTAAGTAGAAGCTTTGTGCAAATATATATTCTACAATACTTTAAATGCTAAAGGTCAATCAAGTTATTTCAATATTTAAAAGATTTGTCCATGTTATATCTCAACCACTAGTAGGCATACCCCTCACAAAATAGCTCTCAACACAGCGTCATTATTTCTTAATGAGTAATGGTAATCTTTGTTGATATGGCAGTTGGTCTATAAAGATAACACATGTTACTTGCATGATTTTTTCTTCTGAATCACTTCACAGTGAAATGAGGCAGACAAAACGGTGCTGATGGCATTTGAAATATGTCCACTGTGCTTCATTTATCAAACACTTACACATTGGGAAATGTTCAATTAGAATTATTTAATTTCATCCGAGTGTTGGCAAATCCCTCTGTAATCACTGGAAACGGTCTGTGCGTCTTCAAAACATTGTTTTCATTCTGAATATAAATTTATTCGAAAAGTAATAACTGTAAACCTTCACTTAATAAGAGGTTTTTGTATAATTTGTACCAGGAGAACCATAGAGAGGATGTAAAATCAAAGCTTTACCAGAAAACTATTCTCCAGGAAATAACTAATACTAAGTTCTAAGAAATGACTGTGCAAAGATGTCTGCTCTCTTTATGTACTGCCATGGTGAAGTCAGAGAAGAAGAGGAGTGGAAGAAGAAGACAGTGTAGGACAGGACAGGAAGTAGGAGCTGGAAGTCTTGAGGTAATAGATGAGAAGAAACACGTGATTGGTGGGGTGTCGAAACAGTCTATCAGGCAGTATGTAACGAATAGTAACTTCTATCTCACAAAGAATCACGAAACCCTTTCTAGACACCTACATTACCTTTTTTAGGTAATTAATTATTTCTGGGAAGCAAACTAACTTGCGTTCTAACCCAGGTCGTGTCCTTGAAACATTCCAGCCTCCCTTCCCTCGTTCGTCTTCCAGCTATACTGAGGGAGACTGTAATCCATGCAACACAGCCTTAGGCCACTCACACATGCATAGTCGCCAAGATGCATATGCTGCAGTTCTGACAGGAGGGTATCAAGTGTTTTGAACTCCTCTCCACTCTTGCACCTCTATCTCCACACAGCCAACACACCACAAGGTCTCATTATTCCACGCACAGCCGATTATGAGTAATAGTTTTTATGCCGATGGGCGTCCCCGAGGGTTCTTCCCTGTCTTGGTGATTTATGGGGTAATGCATCGACTCAAACAGGCAATCCCTTTGAAGGCGTCAGGTGCAATCCTCTATGTGATACTGCAGCCAGGTAACCTGTACGAACCTTGACCCCTGATGGTGGAGTTAAGTCAGGTTTAGTTCCATTTCACTCCTTCTCAGTCCAATAGGATTGAGGGAGGAGCTGGAGCCTGGCTCAATGACAGTGGTAGCCTAAGGGTCCTTAGCTACTATACTATTTACATTTAGTCATTTAGTCATTTAGCAGACGCTCTTATCCAGAGCGACTTACAGTAAATACAGGGACATTCCCCCCGAGGCAAGTAGGGTGAAGTGCCTTGCCCAAGGACACAACGTCATTTGGCACGGCGGGGAATCGATCCGGCAACCTTTGGATTACTAGTCCGACTCCCACACCGCTCAGCCATCTGACTCCTTTACTATGCTACAAACATCTGTGTGTGTGTGTGTGTCCCAAGTCTGAGGCAAAGTATCAACAGTGCATCATTGTCCATGGTCATTACTTGACTACATTGCACAGCACAAAAACAATCACCCCAAATAAAACATTTGAGAGGAAAATGTTCCTGCTATTTGAAACCTTATTGGTGATAAGTGTGTTATGATGTGTTGCTGTTACACTCATATAGTATACTTATGGGATATGTTTAAACAATCAGAATCACAAACGGCTTTATTGGGCAAGGAAGTGACACACAAACAAGGAATTTACTATGGCAGGAAGGTAAACATGTAGTTTTAAACACAAGATGTAGAAAATTAACAACAGCATCTAAATAATTCTAGCCAATGCTATACAATGTGAAAACAGTTATATAAAATAAGATGTATAAAGAAGTGTGCAACATACATCAGTGTTTCCCCATACATCATCCTTCCTTACAAATAACAGCACTCAGGAACAGGGAGTGACTCTTTTCCTGTGCAAAAACCATGTTATCTGTTACCATTACTGGAAACATTAGCAAGAGAATTATAATCTTGGCAACGAATGATATGTGTGTCGCTTCCACATAAGGTCACAATACATGAAAGCATTTCGAGATTAATCTATGAACTACCTTCAGGATAGAAGATTTACTGGCAATGAAGTAGTTGCAGAATCCGGAGACCAACGTTTCACCTTGCACATTTTGACCTTTCGGTCGCTGTGTTGATAACCAAGGGACTTGTAAAGACAACATGTTCATAACCTTTACCAACAGATGCTGTGAAAAATCCTGGCTAGTAAAGTGTCACTGCCTGTCTGTAGTGAGAACCAACCAATGTTTATGATTAGACAGAGCAAAACGCATCTTGTGTAAGGGTTAGATGTAATCAGTGTTATTGTCAGAGCCCTTTTTCCCCACAGTATAATGAAAAAAAAATGAAATGTGCTTGGCATACAGCTCAAAACAAGCACCAAGGATCCATGTAATGAACACAATGTGACTCTCTACAAGACAGACACTCTTACGGGCTCTGTCGTGTTTCAACCACACAGGGCCATGAGGATTGATTCCTTTCCCATTGGCTGTGAACTGTAATTGTCTATTTACATTGTCGCCACTGAAGCGCTTAACACTCGTGCATTCAAGGCACACCAGAAACATTTTATAGATTGAAATATGAATGGCCGCACGCGCGTATTGTTTTCTGAATGACGCTCTCGCTCACCTCTTTCTCTTACTCGCTGCTATTCATCTAAAAGAATACATTATTTAGGCATCCTGCTAGAGTGACTTCCTTTCCCTCTTGGCCTCCCAGCAGGTTTGTGTGTCTTTCTAAGGTTGGCTGAGAACAGCGTTGGGTCCACAGCAGCAGCTGCACAGGGATCCTGGAGCGTTCTAACACCCAGCCTGTGTAGAACATGGGCCGTGGGCTGGAGTGGTTCCACAGCAGAAGCTTTTAGCACGGCTTCTTATGGCAGGGGTGCCAGAAGGTGTGGGGGGGGGGGGGGGTTTGTCACCACCGCTGAATGTTAAGGGAACAGGTAGAATATTATAGGGTCTGTGTTTCCTGGCAACTCTATTGGATGCTGACAAGGGGGCACAGGAAAACGATGCATGACTTGACAGATTGGATTTGATGTCAGAAAAAGGGAAATGGTTTAGTTTTATTTTTTTTTTAAATAAATCTGTAGAGCTACATCTTCTGGGTGTACACATGATGGATTGATGTCAATATGTTAATTTTTGTTGTGTGTAATACAGCTATCGTCCATCTGCTTCATGTAAAATTCCAATATTATTAGGATGAATTGTTGCTGATAAACAGTTTGCCAACTAGAGTTGAAGACTCCTGTGCCTCCTGAATGGGGCTAAATGTGTTTTCAAGCAACCTGTTCATTTGAGAAGTCCTTTGAAACACTCCATGTATGAGTGAACTAAAGGTGATGAAAAAATCTATATTGTTGCTCTGTAATGCATCTCTGTGTTGACGTGTTGAGATGGCTACTTTGACTCTACAAGCAACCATTGGTCGGCTGAGTGCGCTTGATGGTAAACTGAAAGGCCCTATTGATTACATTTTTCTTTGAAATGTTTCATTGCAAGAATGAATAAATAATCAGTATTTCCTGGTTTAACGCGCTTTAACACATTTACTAGTTGGGTAACGACTGACGCAAAGGTGTGGGATTGATATGTTTATCTCAGCATTTATGCTGAATCATCCGGTATCCCCCGAACCCTGAATGTCAATTCAGCAACACCTCAATCCTTCAGGGTGGGAAGTTAAAGTAATTTGTCACATGGCAGCAGACGTGTCGCCATGTTAACACTTGATTCATGGCGAGCTTAAGTCATTGACTGCCTCCTGTGGCAAAATAGGCACTCCCCCTCGCAAGGCTATGCATTGATTTGAAAAGGTTAGCTAGAAGATGAAGCTTTTACCTTGTAGCCTAGGTGATGTGACCTGGCTGGCTTCTGAGAATTCTCCTTTTACTATGAAAGATGGATTGTAGGGTCGGTACCAAAATGAGATTTTCATATCGATTGGACTTGCAGGCTAAATTGAATTGCAAAACAAACCATGTCAAATATTGTAATATTTTCCGCAGCCATTTTACAAACTGCCAAGTTAAATGGCAACTGTTGGTTTATACGACAGGCTGAGTCATCATAGTTATGTCTTAAGGTTTCCTGTTTTATCACTCCAGGCAGCTGTCATGGACATGAAGCTTATATCATAAAGGGTAGCATGTAGGGTTCCGCTGTGTTTCTGTGGAGATACAGTTTAATCAAATTAATCTCCTTTAACTCCTTTCAAGCTTGTCTTTTGAAAAAGAAACATTCTATATTCTTTCCCTCTCTTGTTTTCCCCCTTGTTCATTGCCACAAAAAGCCGCCATCAAAACAAAAAAATCCGCTCAGAGTTGACAAACTGTTAACACCCTTAGCAACACATGACCGACGTTCTGAAGCCCGCTTCTCTGACCAGTGCGGTGGAAGGCGAGCCGTCTCCGGTAACATCTGTGAGGGCTCTAGTCAGTAATATACCCCACAGAATAAAAGTGCTGAGTTATGTCTAAATGGCCACTCTAAAGTTCCCCCCAAGGTAGAGACCTAGGTGTAACAGAAAACCAGTGAGGAGAGAGACGTTTACTCGAGTTCAGTTCGGACTTAGTGAGGTTTCTCTTTCTGCCGCCTTGCAATTTTTGGGAAACCAAATCTCAACCTCAAGTCCCTTGAACAAGCAGATTTTTTTTCTGTGCACAAGACACATTGTTTGGCTCCAAATCAAACGGATGTGATTGTTGAACAGCCGACTTTGTAGCTTTATGATGACAAACCTAAACTATGTTTAATCTGACCTATATGGCTTTGGTATCATAGTACTGTAGTGACTTCAGGAGTAGCCTAGTCTTTGTTCCCTGTTACCCTGTATTATGAAACTTGGATGAAGTGGATGAATTAAACATGACCATGCCACTGTAGGCTCAGCCACATCAAGCGGGAATAACAAAAGGCCTGTAAAGACATTAATAATTCACGAGCTGGAACTGTGGCACATCCGCCCCCTCTCCTCCTAGAGCAAACCATTCTTCAGGTCTCTCCTGTCCTTCTGGACTCTGGCTTTTCAAACAATTGCTCAGAACAAGATGTAAGTGATTCTGTCCATCAAGTCAACATACATATGATAGGTGTGAAAGATATTGCGTTTGTGGTAAACAATTACAGCAATTACAAATTGAGTTTGTTTCAGTTGAGGTGTCAGCTGTAAAGGAAACATCTGTTCACATTCCGTAGCATTTCCAACTGAATGATTAAACACTTGATAAATTGGTACAAGTTTGTCTCTCAGATTCCTTATTGAGAGATAAAACGAGTATAAAATAGCAGAACAAAGTGATCATATCCTTGTAACCCATTCACAGTGCTAGGTGATGCCTCGGGGTGCTCTTCTAAACCAAGCCTTGTCGTGTCTTAACAACCCTTTGATCATGAATCCTTTCAGAATGAGAGATTCTTTTGCACCCAACTGTAGCAAGCGGGTCATTTGAAAGCCACACAAACTTACAGTATGTACTTTCTTTTCAAATAAATAGTAAATTTCTCAGCAGATGGCTTTTGTCAGCTTAAGATGCAGCAGCAAACTGTACATTTTAAGCCTTCAACTTCCAGCCTGTATGTGTCAACAGAAGCAACTACTGTTCTCCCAGTAGAACATTCTCTAGCCACGGTTCTCCCTGGAGGTCAGGTCAGGGAACCAATAAGTTCCACGAATACAAGTAATTATTTATTTTCACAACAAAATAGGAGCCAAACTTGACAACTGGTGTCAGGAGTCTGCTTGCCCTGGCCTTGTCTGAATGGTTTGAGGGAGACAAGTTGAGGTGCAGCTCCAGAGACAATTCTTCCATGGATGCTGACGTGATACCACTCCTGTCTGACTCATAGATGTTCACCATGCATGTTCCACGTTGTAACTAGCACAACTCGTTGTGTAATGTGGCCTGGTCTATGTTATACCCAAATACCTTGACAAGATGAGAAATATTTTTGAAAACGGTCATCATTTAATTCATGTTTAACCTAAATACTGATATTTTTTGCTTAAACAAAAGCATAAACAGTAGACTATTGGTGGCCACCAGATATTGTCATCCTATTGATGAATGTAGTAATATACCTATCAAAGAATGATTTTGGATATCATTAAAAGGATGTTATTGTTTGTAGTGAGCCAACATAATTAACAGTTAGAAGCATTTGTTACCTAAAGACTATATGGCATGTTGATGATTGCAGCCAAGGATAAGCTTTCTCCCTCCAGACCTGTGCAGACAGTCTGTCTGGATAAATGTGTGTTTGCTTGTGTGTGTGTGTGCGTGAAATCGTGTGTGTGTGTTAATGTGTATGTGTGTAGACAGTATTTGTGTGTATTTCTGTGCGTGTGCATGATTGTGTGTACATGTGTGTGTGTGCACATGTATTTGTGTGTGTGTGGAGGGGGGTCAAAGGGGTTTAAGATGTGCGCGTAGTGGACGGGCGTGGTGCATGCCCTGAAGGAGGAAAAAAAGAGCAACATATCCACTTTGCCAGTCTCGATGGAGCCCTCCTCCACCTGCCGCTTCCACCCCCATCCCTCCCCCCGCCCCCACTGCTGGCGGCGCGCTGTGCGTTGCCTCGCTGCCCTCGGCACTCATCCGTAACACCCAGAGGAGAGGCTGGAGAAACCCAGACGAGAGGCTGGAGAAACCCAGAAGAGAGGCTGGAGAAACCCAGAAGAGAGGCTGGAGAAACTCAGAGGAGAGGCTGGAGAAACTCAGAGGAGAGGCTGGAGAAACTCAGAGGAGAGGCTGGAGAAACCCAGAGGAGAGGCTGGAGAAACCCAGAAGAGAGGCTGGAGAAACCCAGACGAGAGGCTGGAGAAACCCAGACGAGAGGCTGGAGAAACCCAGAGGAGAGGCTGGAGAAACCCAGAAGAGAGGCTGGAGAAACCCAGAAGAGAGGCTGGAGAAACTCGGAGGAGAGGCTGGAGAAACTCAGAGGAGAGGCTGGAGAAACCCAAACGAGAGGCTGGAGAAACCCAGAGGAGAGGCTGGAGAAACCCAGAAGAGAGGCTGGAGAAACCCAGACGAGAGGCTGGAGAAACCCAGAGGAGAGGCTGGAGAAACCCAGAAGAGAGACTGGAGAAACTCAGAGGAGAGGCTGGAGAAACCCAGACGAGAGGCTGGAGAAACCCAGACGAGAGGCTGGAGAAACCCAGAAGAGAGGCTGGAGAAACCCAAAAGAGAGGCTGGGGAAACCCAGAGGAGAGGCTGGAGAAACCCAGAAGAGAGGCTGGAGAAACCCAGACGAGAGGCTGGAGAAACCCAGACGAGAGGCTGGAGAAACCCAGACGAGAGGCTGGAGAAACCCAGAAGAGAGGCTGGAGAAACCCAGACGAGAGGCTGGAGAAACCCAGAAGAGAGGCTGGAGAAACCCAGAAGAGAGGCTGGAGAAACCCAGAAGAGAGGCTGGAGAAACTCAGAGGAGAGGCTGGAGAAACCCAGACGAGAGGCTGGAGAAACCCAGAAGAGAGGCTGGAGAAACCCAGAGGAGAGGCTGGAGAAACCCAGAAGAGAGGCTGGAGAAACCCAGAAGAGAGGCTGGAGAAACCCAGACGAGAGGCTGGAGAAACTCAGAGGAGAGGCTGGAGAAACTCAGAAGAGAGGCTGGAGAAACCCAGAAGAGAGGCTGGAGAAACTCAGACGAGAGGCTGGAGAAACTCAGAGGAGAGCTGCTGCCCCGCCCATTCTGACAGCACTCAGGCTCTGAAGGGGTGAAGGCTGAGGACGGATAAATAAGTGGATGAGCTGGGGGTTTATTGTTATTTTTTGTGGTGGGTTGGGGGGGAGGGGGGGGAATTTGGGTGGAAAGTTAGATGGAGGGGTTTAAGGATTTTAACTCGGAGTTGTCTAATTTCAAAAAGGTTCATCCTAATGAGATACAACCCTCGGATGAACTGACACACAATACATGCTTGTTACAGAAAAGCTGTGCACTTTCCTTGTCATGGATAAGAAGACGGATCGTCCCTGTTTGGGTACAGAATGTGCCTGACCCACTGAAATTACATGGGTGATCTATGTGTCATTCCCATTGGCATGTCAGGATGGATCGATCTGAACTCTCCATATGCCTTCTCTTCAAACTGACATATTGACACACGAAGGGTTGTGGAATATTATTTATCAACATGTCCATCCAAGGCCTGCTTCTATAAAATGGGCGCCAACGAATGGTTGGAAAAGTCCACTAAGCTCCATCAAATTTGCTGTTTTGTCTTTTGGAGCGTATATTGATAAATCAGGAAGAAGTGTATGTATGTATGACTGGTCTTTGATATATTTTTCTTGTTACAACTAGGACCTGTCTATAAGGTGGAGGGACAGATAGGTCACAAGGGTGAACAGGTGATGAATGAATTGACGATTAATGGAGGTACAATACTGTTCAGAGAGGATTGGGTTACAATGGAGGGGCCTATGTTTTTTTGCATATTCAAAGAAAAGTACCTAAGATGGGGAATCATGGCTCTATAGTGATAGGTAACACAAACACATTGCCTAGACCCACTGGCAGGACAAATTTGTCTGAAATAGACTGATCTTTTTACATTTTATTTAGAAAATAAATCGCCTCGATCAACTGTCACTGCGTTTCGTCTCATCACTAAGTTGAGAGTTGCCCTGGGGAACGTGGGAGGCTAAAAAAAGGAAGCCGCTTACGCCGTGGCAACGATGACTCATGCTTTATGCAGGGCCCGTGGCAACGATCACGTCAACTCTTTTACACAATTCGAAATATCGTGCAACAAGATAAATTCCCTTTTCGTATCTCCGTGCATAATGATATGCTTGTCTCCTTGCCTAGGGCTGTGATACGCTTGGTGGACTTTGTCGACCAGAGACCTTCCTCAGACAGCTGGGATTTGAAACCGTAAACACACACACATGCAAAGCTCATAGTCTAAACATGGAAGAGAAGGCAGACTGAGAGTTTTGGCACAGTAGCTTCCTGCTGTGTCATGGGATGTCCAGTCTGAAAAGGCAGGGTGGAAAGGCACACACTGTTCCGTCCTTGCCAGGACGGGCAAGTCCCAAGCTAGCACCGACGGGGAGGCTACATCCTGTTCTTCTTCAGCTGTCTGGAAAAGATGGCCTTTAGTGGTGTGAAACATGGACCTGGTCCTGTGCAAACACTCAGAGACAACTGTATAGCCTGCACTCTCACGAGGGAGAGGGGGGGAGGATGGGAGGGGGAGGGGTGAAAGAGAGCGAGAAAGGGGGAGGGAGGGAGGGGTGAGAGAGAGGGGGGAGGGAGGGAAAGAGAGGGGGAGGAGGAGAGAGGGAGAGAGGAAGGAAGGAAGGCTTGCCGACAAGGGTTCTTCACCTCTATCACACATTCAATTTTGAATGCAGACTCAAGTTTACCTCCTACAGTTGACAGAGAATACACTCTATCTCTCGCTCTCTCTCTCTCCCTCTCCTTCTCCCTCTCTTTCTCTCTCTCTCTCTATGTCGCCTAGTGGCACAGCTGTCAGTCTACCAGCACTCTGTCACTGCAAAGATCTGAGGGAATCCCAGGAGTCCTCCACTGTCTGACCAATACCTGACCCCAACACGCGGTGCTACATCTGCCCTTTCTCCTCATGTATTTATTCTGTATCGTCTCATCCTGACTGTCCATGATACTGCCACATACAGTGCCACTGACGACATTAAAGGTGTGCCCAGAACAGCTTGCTGTTCTTTTGTGCTCTCTGCTGCACATGCACCGTCATCTTACTGTGAGCTGCAGATGATGTCACATGATGGTGGTGTTTCAACAACCCTTGACAATGCCCTGCTGTATGACTATGTTTAGCCTGTGTTCTGCACCTTTCTTTCATTAACCGTCTCTGGAGGAGGGGATCCCTCACTGAATTGCTCCTCCCAAGGTTTCTTCCACTTTTTCTCTAGTGAGCTTTTCTGGGAGTTTTTCCTTGTCTTCCTTGAGGGTTTAGGTTGGGCAGTTTTATGGGCGTATGTGAAGCCCTCTGTGACATTGCTTGTAAAAAGGACTATACAAATACATTTTGATTGGATTTGATGAAACGACAATTCAAAATAGAAGCGCTTTTTGAGACACGATGAGAGATCCATTAATAGCCTACCAAATGGTAAGACAAAGCATTAGGATAATTTAGGAACTGATTGGAGAAGGTGGCTTCAGCAGTCCATTTTAGCAGTCCACACAAAGCTATCACCCTGTCCCTTCCTGGTTTACAACCCTCAACTGGATCAACAACGCCTGTTAACAACAAACACCCAAATTGAGTCTCTTTCTATGGGTGTTGGCTTATCTCAATTACATATTTATTCTCCTGTGATGGAATTTTTCACGTTTAGTTCATGTAAAAGTCATTATTGTAAAGAGTTGTGCGGGGGAGAGCCATGTATATATGCGATTTGACAGAAACCTGAAGCTTTCTTCTGTGTTATGATGACCTACTGTGTAGGCCTTAACGGTTTTTCTTTGTTTGTAGGCTAAATATAATTTGGGGAGTGTCTTAACTACTTATACCTCCCTTTGTCATGTGGAAGAGCGACAACACAAATATTTTCTAGCCTACAAGACATTGTTCTTTTGAAGAGTGCTCCCTTGATTGATCAGTCAGTCTGTAAATTGCTAATTAACGTTGCTACATTGCTGAGTGGGTTTTACTAGCGCAGTTTAGGTCTTGATGTGTACAGATGCTGTGAAGTTGCAGTGACAAAAGCGCTTTGGATTTGGCGAGTTGAAGCTCGAACAAAATGCGAACATACATGACATCTTATGTATAAACTGTGAATAATGAAATTCATCCATAGGGTTTACCCTTATTAAACAGAAGTGGAATAAGACGTGGTGAGGAAATGTTTAAATCTTTGAAGATGCCATGTCAGCAATGTATCACGTGCTCGGTGTGCCTCGAAGATCTTCTGTTGTCTCTTCACGTCTGTGTTGGAGAGGAAAAACGAACCATTGCTCGCCAGTGATGCGAAGAGACGGGCTGTACAATTTCACTATCAACTGCTTTACGCAAGACACCTCCTCATCCCTTTCCCGTCCCCACCCATCTCGACCAGCATTTGTTTTTATCGCGAGCGGCAGGTGGGGTTCGGGTCGAAGCCTTGGAACACAAATCATGCTTTGTCGAGAGCGGTCGGCTGTGGAATATGGGTATGGCTAAACTCTCTTTTAATGTCTTGCTGATTAATTACATGTCAGCTTTTTCCTGTTTTTATCTGTATTTATATGTCGTTTTTTTTCTTAATTTTTATAAGGTAGGCTTTTGGGGATATTTTAATGCTGCAATATTAACGGCACTATATATATATGTAAAATAAAATCAGGCAATTGTTGCACGATGTGATGGTAGACTACATTGTTGTTTCGTAACTAGATTTGGAGACCATTAACGCTTTTAATCAACACTGTATCATTGGTAGAGACTTACATCCAAATTAGCATGATACTGCACGGAGTAGCCAATGTTTTCATGATTTACACTGTGTGACTTGTCATCTTTCGCTTGTGACATCTCTCGCTTCCCCCCCTCCCCTTTTAATTTCTCTCCTCAGTCAGACTGTTGAGCACCTCCCTTCACGAGGGGGACCAGATCCTTAAATGACCCACTGCTGAAGGCATCTTGATCTATCGCCCGGATCATGGCATGCTGCTCATACAAAATCTCCACAAGCGCGGCGCCGAGGCTCACTCGTGAACATGGGGATCAGGTCCAGAAATGTTAGTAATGGTTCGGAGGAGCAGAGGGACAAGAAGACAGCTCTACCAGGGGATTTGGACCAAGGATCCGGGGCGGATAAAGATGGAGCCCTGCTGCTCGTGGCGCCTGGTCGAGATGATTTCAAAAGGGGTTCCACAGGAATTGGACTGTTGGCCAAGACACCTCTGGGGTACACGCGACCCACCAAGAGGAATAACATTAGGAAGCGGAGGATTCAGAACCTTATCTACGACACGCTCGAGAGACCGCGAGGGTGGGCGCTGCTCTACCATGCGTTTGTGTAAGTAGATCATATTTCAATGTAACACGTCCGTCTTTGACAGACTTCAAACTTGTGCTATCGAAAGTTTATCAGCGACTGTCTTCTAATCAAAAGGACTATCTGATTGACAACCAGCAAATTATTGTTACGAAACTGTTAACTTGGACAAAGCGTTAAGGTTAATTACGTTACAATACCACTTATTATTTGATGTTGCTCTGTTGTAATGAGTCTTGAAACTAGCTGCAACTACTTTGAGGAAGACACTTCAAAAATGGGGCTAGCCCACACATGTGTAAGTTTGTATGAAAATTAATTATTCTACTATAAAAAAAATGAGTTAAGACATTGAGCCCAATGTCCTAACCCTCCAAAATGCGTAATATAAATATCTAGTTCTATACTCAGTATAGTTCAGTGCCATGCTCCTACAAAGAGTTATGTAGCCCAGGCTTGTTGTAGCATGTGTGTGTGTGTACTCTATATTACTAGTTAGGGACTCTTACTATGTTGTCATGTGCCTGAATGCTCATGCAGAGTGATACTGAGCGAGTGACAACTCTCACATGGTGTACTTAGAGTTACACACACATCTTCTCTCTCTCTCTCTCTCTCTCTCTCTCTCTCTCTCTCTCTCTCTCTCTCTCTCTCTCTCTCTCTCTCTCTCTCTCTCTCTCTCTCTCTCTCTCTCTTACACACACACTCTCACATACGCACACAAATATTAGCCCACCAACTTAAGGGTGTCCCTTAAGCTGTGTTTCACTCTGGTTCAGTCTAGTTTGAGCCTGTGAGACCGGTACAGCAGATATGCCTTATTGGTGTTCTGGAGCAAGTTGAAGTCCTATTTAGGAATTGTCAATTCCCGTATAATGCTTTGAAGAGTGTATGTTAATGTACAGAGATGCAACGTGCATGCAGAGAGAGAGAGAGAGAGAGAGAGAGAGAGAGAGAGAGAGAGAGAGAGAGAGAGAGAGAGAGAGAGAGCAGAATTTATTATGAAGATAGAGCGCGGCAGGAGGGGGGAGAGGAATGATTAGATTCAGAGAGAAACAAGATAGTAATGGATGTAGGAAAGGCAGTATAGAAAAGACAGAGCGGGTTCAGAGACGGAGTGAGAGATTAGACAGCAGGAGCACGGGATTGTACAGTAGATGGAAAAGGAAGCAAGATGAGAACGGGGAATTGTTCGAAGGAATGAAGACGGATAGAGCAGGTGAGGGAATAGAGAGATGAGTGGGAGGGAAAGAGAGAGAAAAACAGAGTAATTGAGAGGGAGATATATATATATAGAGAGAGAGAGAGAGAAATTGAATATTAGAGACAGTACGCGGGTGAGAGAGAGAAAGATAGGGGGGGGAGTGAGATGTTATGCATCAGCAGTTTTACGGGCGGATCAGTGGTGATTCCTGCTCTTGTCTTGGCATCCAGACAAACTGGTGCTTCTGACAAGTGGTCGTGCTCTCAGAGTAGACGGATGAAGGATCCTCCTCTACTTTACAAGTTGTTCCTTTTACTGGAAGTTGTGCAATTACAAAACAGAGAATTTTTGTGTTTGGGGTATAAAAAAACTTGACAACTTGAGTTTGTCATCTCTACAACAGTGTTTCTCCTGGAAAGTTTTGTTAAATTGACTTATGATTGCGTATTCTTCTCACTGTTGGAATTTCTAGGAAGAAAATGTGTTTGTGTCTGATCTGTCCTGGTGTGGGGACGTGTCACCGATCGAGCCTCTCTACTGTTGGAGACGACGTTAGACCGGGTAGCTGTCCAAGGTCCTGAAAGACCAGAGGAAGAAAGGGAAAGGAAGTGATCGCACAATAATACCAACTCGTTTGAGTACGTGTTGTAGAGTAGCTCGTTTATTCATAATACAAACATGCAGACCACCAAAACAGTTCTATGAAACCGTTTTCTTATTCTCTTAACACAGTTCATTAATTATTGGGAATAACTCAGCACCCAAGAAGAATATATACCATGTGACAGAGGGTCACTAGTCACAAGTGGTGCTCTCTCTGCAGATATCACTGCCAGGTCAGAAGTGTTCATTAGCAGCTAGTGAGCTTGTACACCGGAGCGATCACAAGCTCTTCATGATCAGCTCGATACAGTGATTTAATCGTTAACAGTATTAGCTGATTATTTAAACGTGCTTTAATTACACACTTGATTTTTGGTAATAATTGCCAATTTAGAGCTGACAGTGTAATAAATTGAAAATTCTGGTGTTCTTGCCCCAGAGGAGTTTTCATGTTTACGTCGATATGACCCACTTGTAATGTAGATATTCTGAGCAGTATACTGTCTGTTGGTACGGGAACAGTCACTAGACACTCTGGACGGCATATCGTCAAAAAGAAATCTCTCTCTCTCTCTGTGCCGCACCAGTGACAGTGTGCCGATGTCAAACGATGAGGACAAATATAACAAAGCGCTCAATGTGTTTACACCAAGTAAATGAGGGAATGACTATGAGTGAAGATTAAGAAGCATCCTCTGGGAGAAAGCCCCCATTACTCACATCACAAGAGGGTTTGGGTCATTATAATTTAGAGGCATTAGTGGGAACAAATGCATGACAATACATTAGTGTCCAGATATTGTGATGCAACAAAGACTTGATTGTTTGATACATTTGCACACAGGGGCATAGAGTAATTGTTTGGTCGTGAATGAGGCCATGCTGAACAGATGTTAACCGACTAGCGTTTTCTAATGTTCAGTAGCTGGGAGTGTCTTGTCATGACCTGATTGTTTATGGACAGATGCTCTGTTGCATCTCTACTATGGCAGACAAGCATTCTAGCTACCCACAAAGACTCCAACTCACAAAGGCTGTTACTGGGTCAGGTAAGCGTGAAATGAATGGTAAAACAAGATCCGATTGGCCTAATGAAGCACCAAGCTCTTCAATTGGCTTCCTGAGCAGCCTATCAGTTGTCTAAACACAGCTCTCCTTATGAGGTCGTAGCTTCAATTTGTTGGACCAACGCCAAAGGGTGGGGCATCTGAAAAGACGAGCTGGGATTGGTTCAATGACGTTGGTTCTGGATTCCTAGTGGATAATTGAGACTCAATTGGTGTGGAACTGTTAGGTAAATGATGTTGGCCCTACTTAATGACTCTCAGGATCCCATGACCTACTTGCATCAATGCATAACAGTTTTTATGTCGATGAATTATGAGGACATAAATGACAGACTCCAAATGCATGGAAATATGTTTTACACAAACGTACAGTTTACACAGGGGGAAAAAACGGTTTAGTTAGTTAAAGAAGGCCTATATGACAGTACTCGAGGAGATATAAAAAGTAAATAAAGCCTCTCATTATTTCTTCATGGCTCGTTGAAAGCCAGTATTGTCAGGAACAATCTCTCCCCGAGTGCTGTGAGGAATGCAGAGCCGCCTGCTTTTACAGAAGACATAGAGAAGAGGCCTGCTTGTCCTGCTGATGGGATCATGTGGTTTGTGCCAGATTGGGCGTCAGATGACATGCTGAAAGCTCTCCTCTGTGTGAGGAGGACGTGCTGCAGGCCCCGGCTGCCCCACAGCTGTTTCAGCATGTCTTCAGAAGCCTACAAGGTACCCCAACAACTCTTGTGTCACTAAACTCCCTCCCCATCGCGTCTATTTGCATGTACCGAAACACTTTGAGTGCGGAAATCGATCATTTCATCAGGGCGATTGAGCATCCCGCCATTTTGGCACATTAACCCAGACGAGCTGCTTTCCCCTGACGACGACGACGACGGAGGGGGGGGACGGAACGTGCTCTGTTGTCTCGCTTGCTGCACAATGATCCAACACACCAGAACAAATCCAATTGTCTGATATCAGCACTCATCTGTTTGGCCTCTCCCCTCCCCTCATCCATCCATCCACACTGCCACAGAGGCGCTGGCTGTCACCCCTTCATCCTGGAACCAGACGGCTGTAAGGTGCGGCGGCGGTGCCCATGTTCTCCGGCCCCTCCCCAAGGCCTCACCAGGGACCACGCTTTAAGGCTCGGTCGGGGGTTTTTATTGGCTCTCTTCAGAGATGGCTGTGTGTTGGGACTGTGTGGATGTTACGATGGGCAGGGCTGGAAGTCGTTGTCTGGCATGGCTCATGCTTTTATGGTTATGACTGTTTCGGATGTGTCTGGTGGAGGATTTAAGGTACTGGGTAATGAGCTTAGACGCTGCAGGGCCAGTGAGTGATCTAATGGTCTGGCTCCGCCCTTTTGTTCTGGCTTTGTTCCCGTGTGAACACAGAAAGCACATTTTGTCAGCGATATGAGTGTGATCGTGGAAAACCTGCTCCAGTGTCAGGTTGCTTTTTAAGACATTGCCACCCTGAATGAATAAATAACTTCAGACGGTTAACAACAAACCTGCCAAATCTCACAGCCATTCACATTTTGAAGCAACTTGCCTGTAGTTTATTTTCATGTAGTGCAATAAAATTGCCAAATGTTCTGACGCACCCCTATTGCATGAAATATACTTGACACACTGGTAGTTTGTGTGGAATGAATTGCTCTGGAGGGTAAACACAATTGAATCCCCACCTGGGCCCTCTTGTTCTTCAGTCCACACAACAACAGACCACCACCCTGAGGGGAGGAAGTGTTGTCTAGGCAACAGTCATAGTGCGGCTGTGTCTTCGTGAGGTCAGTTTTGCACGTTTGCATCAGATAAGTAGAGGTCGTTAATTACGACGGTCAGGTGCACAGATGGCGGACGACGCCTCAGGAGTTTTGTCTGGGGCGTCTTGGAGCATCATGTCGGCATGTAAACTGAGTGGGGCCGCGGCGGTCGTGGCGTCAGGCGCTGTGAGTTTAGGCACGACAGCGGGGGTGAACAGTCGGGCTTGGATTTGCCAAAATGTCCGCACGTGTGTTTGGCTACACCAGCGCGGGAGGATATTACTGTCTTTAAATGGCAGCAAATGAACAGAAGAATGGCGGATGATGGATACGGTCCAAAACAAAAGCAACACAGGACAGATTCCAGATGAGACTAAAGCCCTCCCACTCTTCCGCCCGTCGAGCTAGACCACCAAGTGGATTCTGGTCTTTCAGAGCAATACATAATAAGACGCACAACACTTCAACGTCAAATATAGCCGCTTTGGTGATTTGTATTGCAGGTTGAGTGAGGGATGAGAATACAAAGTCACAGTGAAGCTTCATGCTAACAAGAAGCTCCTCCAGTTTCAAAGTGGCTTGAAAACATTGAATACTAACACCAGACTCCAGACAAAAGCTTCTCACCAGTGTTTTCGGGCAAAGGGCGGGTCTCTGATCGGTCCTTGGTATCACTACATTCAATGCTTCATTCGATATCTTACGCTCGTGAGCATGCACAGAGAGACAGACACACACACACTTTACACACGCACACACACACACATGCTCGTGCACACACACAGCTTGTGCTTTAGGCCTTCCTCTGGCGTTCTGCTCATTACTGAGTGTCTTTTCCCTGCCTTCTCCAGCCCTCTTAAAGGAGACGGAGATCAATAGTGCACGGTTCAGAAAAACCACCCTGAGGACGATGCTCTTCCCGTGAGGAGAAAGGAGATCGACCTCTCTGTAAGGGAAAACCCTTCTCCACTACAAGGCCCTGAACATCACAAGAAATACCTCCCCGGTCGCTGGTCCATTATGGCTGTGGTCATCTACTGTCTCTTGTTATCCGTGGTTGTCCAGTGTTGCCACAAAGGGGGGACTCAGAGTCAAGGGCAGGTCGGACACCTTGGTGTTGAATGCCCCCATGGCAACAGAGGATTCCGCTGGTTTTCCTCTGGTTTGAGAACTGTGTGTTGTTGTGGTTGAAGCCAAGAGGCGGCCCTGGTGCTTAAAGTATTTTTAGCGTCTTCATATATCAAAACGAACTGTGTTTTCTGGAGAGGAAAGGAGCTACAACCAGGTTGAAGTTAAGTGCACACCTGCTACAGGGAAACTGAAATGTCAACCGTGACTATGTAAGACAATTAAGCTCCCACACGCCGAGGAATGAGTCATTCTTTTTGAAACTGGAGTCGTGTGTTGTGGGTGTAAGAGGATGTGATGTGTCTAGCTGATGGAAGGATAAGCCACTATGGGGAAAAAGTCACTCAAGGACAGTGACGACACATTACTGCTGTTTAACAGTTTGTGTTTTAAAAAAATTTTTATTCTGAGATGGTGTTACAGTTTACCACAGGGCTCAGAACTCTCTTTGTCTCTAAGAGCTTTGGCTCAGGGCTGCCACTTGATGCATGTATAAAATAGAAATGATGTCACTTTACACTTCACATAAATTACCATGTAACTATGCATAGCAATACCAATTGTAAAAACAACACGTGGTGCTGAAATGTTTCATACATGCAACCTTGACAGTGAGATACACATTAGCCCAGGAATAAATGTATTTTAATGTGAAAATTGGTTGAGGATAGCTTTAGGGTAATGCAAGCCTTGGAGTTAATGACAGCCTTTGACTAACAAATGCAAACATCTTTGAATGAATCATTCATGTATTTCTCACTTGAATATGCATATGAAATAAGAACCTGATATGATAATGTTTAACTGTCACATTATCTTTACAGAGAAGGGCCCAAAGTTGAGAGTGATTTAACGTTCTCTGTTTTAGCTTTAGTATCAGAGTGATACTTAAGGGACGATGTTACACTCGCAACTTTAAGCCAGCTCGTTAGTTTCGACAAGTCCCATATGCAAAAAACCCCGCCATCTCCAATTACAATAACTCCTGAAGTGAGAGAGTGAAAGTACACAGTGCCAATAGGAGGAATTAAAGAGACGGCTTCTCTTTTCTTCGACAACACGCTACATCACACGCGAGGCTTCCTTCTCTCCTGCTGTCTCTTCATATTTTTAAATCTCCGCTGAAAAGGTGCTGTGTATTTGGAGTAGCGGGATCAGCGTAACGACTTGAGTGACGCAGGGCCTATTTCCCAGTGTCATCGTTTATGCCGAGCCCCGGGCTAAACAACACAGAGATTCATTAAACGTCCACCGACGTGGCCATGGACTGTGGGCCGCAAAATGCTCCGTCTTTTAGATTTGAGTCAGGTACTAGTCATGCAGAAAATCGAAAAAAACGCTTTGCAATACAATCACTTTGTTGTGGAGGGATGCTGTAAGTGTGTTACCACACACAGTGGAAGCCTTCAGTAGAGATGAAAAGAATCACTGAGTGTGGCATAGCTTTTCAGTGTACAATGTACATCCTCAGCATCTCCCTGCTACACATTGGTTGTGGGTTTGGTGAGCAACTCCTCCCACTGCCTCTCTGAGCCCCAGCACAACCTTCACCCCCTCTCAGCCCCAACCTCCACCCCCTCTCAGCCCCAACCTCCACCCCCTCTCAGCCCCAACCTCCACCCCCTCTCAGCCTCAACCTCCACCCTCTCTCAGCCCCAACCTCCACCCCCTCTGCGCCCTAACGTACACCCCCTCTCAGCCCCAACCTCCACCCCCTCTCAGCCCCAACCTCCACCCCCTCTCAGCCCAACCTCCATCCCCTCTCAGCCCCAACCTCCACCCCCTCTCAGCCCCAACCTCCACCCCCTCTCAGCCCCAACCTCCACCCTCTCTCAGCCCCAGCACAACCTCCACCCCCTCTCAGTACCAGCACAACCTCCACCCCCTCTCAGCCCCAACCTCCACCTCCCAGCACAACCCCCAGTCCAAGCCCAGCCCAAAGCCCTAATGCTCTGTCATGGACCTTTCAGTGTTTGAAAAGCAGCCACACTGTAGATAACATATACGGATTTACAGTGTGACACAAGCTTCTGAGTGCACATCTCATTTAAGCTGACATTTAAGCACACATTGGTTGCATAACCTGTTGATTAGCTACAGGAGGCTTGGTGGGAACAGTAAAATGGGACAGTTAGCTCACTTCTCACCATGACTTTGAAGCTGCAGTTCATTTTCAGAGCTGTTTGGGTAATATAACTCTGAATGTGCTTCATCTCAGTTCATTATCCTCTCAGTGTCAAAGCAAAGGACAATGGTTTTCTCTTCATTAGCACATGATGTATGACTGGCTGCTTTTCTCAGCGCTATTTAAGAGCTTGTGGTAATTATAGCATGGCCCAGGCTATTCGGGGAAATTACCGTATCCAGAACCATTTGCTTGACTGCCTGGGCAACTCCATGCTAATCACGTTAGCATCTTCCTGTGGCCAGCTTTGTCGGCCATTGAGACCATAGAGATTTACTGCACTTAGGGTCAACTACCATAAAGGCTCAGATTACTTTTCAAATTGCACTATAGAGGAACTGGGGCAGATTGAGATTTTGATCCAATGGCTTTAAAAAAGTGTAATTTTATGTGTAAAGGGAGGGAGGGAGAGTAAAATAGTTTGCTCATTGTCACCGAAAGCAACCATCGAGTGAGGAAGATGAGAGGATAGATGGATCGAGCGACAGAGACTGGAAAAGGGATACTCAGTAATGTTATGCATCAGCAGTTTGGTCATAGTTGTGATCCCCCCCCCTTCCCACACACACACACACACACACGACGCCCTAATCCTGGCACTCACATTGTGTCTGTTGGCAGACAGACACAAGAATCCATACTATTCAATGAATTTATTATTGCACTCTCAATAAACGAAAGCTAATATCAGTGCCGATGCATCAGTCTGGAGTTCTGATGCCCTTCGTTTAACCCCAGACGTCGTTATTGAAGCCTACATAATGTACGATGACCGTAAACAATGACATGGCTTGATATCAGCTGAAGCGAAAACAGCCTCAGAGGTCAACCTTCATTAAATAAGCCAGCACGATTGTAATCAATCTGATTAGTTAGCCTGCTTTGGAAATGTTATGTTAGGCGTCAGGACATCCATTAAATCTGTTTATGGCTGTTATAAAAGTCAGGTATATCATGGGGATTTAAAATGGTTCTTATATAATTTAAAAAGAATTACAAATCTGATCTGAGGCTTCTTTAGAGGGTCAAGGTGTCTCACGCCCACGGCCGTGGCCCAGCTTAAGTTCCTGGTTTTTCCTGCCCTAGTGTTTTCTGTCTGTCTGCCTGGGTGTGGGGGTTACGGTCAAGGGCTTGTCTCTCTCTCCTTGCACCTCCTGTTTCTCATTCCAATCACCCAGCTGTTGTCCATGTGTGATCTCCCTGCCCTGCTCTCTGTGGCACCCTGGGTCCCTGTCGTGTCCTTAACATGTGAGTATCACCTTTGTGTTTCCTAGTGTTTTAGAAAATAAATACCTTTTTAATTTGGATCCTTCCTTCCTTGCCTGCCTGCCTGTCTGCCTCTCTCTCTTTCTCTCTCTCTCTCTCTTTCTCTCTCTCTCTCTCTCTCTCTCTCTCTCTCTCTCTCTCTCTCTCTCTCTCTCTCTCTCTCTCTCTCTCTCTCTCGTTTGGGCCCATCTTCCTGCACTCACCCTGGCTCAAGGCCCATGGTTGTGTCATCCCTATTGTGTATCTACTGGCCATAGAAGTGCATCTATATTCTGCCAAACCCATGTCACACCGATAGAAAATACAAGCAGCATTGTACCCTCATAGCTAACCTTCTGGAGGTTCAAATTGTGTTTGTCTTTCACCAAGCAGGTAACATGATCCGGATTCCTCTGCGGTGTCTAAAGACCACCCACAACACCACGGCAGCTCCCATTGGCTAATTCAGCTCCTGTGTTTACTCTGGGGAGACGTCATTTACCTTCGCTAACCCGTCAAGCTCTGTTTCACATGCACACACACACACACACACACACACACACACACACACACACACACACACACACACACACACACACACACACACACACACACACACACACACACAGACAGAAGCACACACCCTTCTCCTATGGCTCTGATAAGGCTAATAAACCCTTCTTCCATTCCCCTTCCACTCCCACTATCTCAAACCACAGCCGCTCAGCTAATTCCCGTTTGTCTCTTCATGCAGCGTTTACTGGTCTTAATGCCTGGGATCTCTGGGAGGCATTTTGAAGACAGTGGTTGCATTTTCAATGTGCGGTTCGCCATAGGGCTCAACTCATACTTTTACTGACGCTGTTGTTTAGATAGATTGCCACCGACCTGTAAACGCTCTGTTTATTGAGACTGGTAAAAAAAAAAAACAGGAGGACTTTAAGTTTCAGGCTTTCCCGGTCAAGCAGATTGTCCCAAATTGTACCGGATTATTCACAATAAAATAATGAATGTAGTTGAACCACATGAAGGAGAGACTGCGGGGGGAAGTTTGGATGAGTAAAGAAGTGAGTGAGTGAGACTCAGAGAAAACGACAGTTCACACACACGCGTCTCAACTTACCTCCCTTTCAGGTCCAGGCCCATAGCTGACAGTGCACTTAGCGCTAGTGTGAACTACGCTCTCATCATTTATTCATGGTTTATTTTACACCAGGAACCATTCGTTTCACCTGTCTCACCCCCCCCCGCCCCCAACCCCCTTACCACTCTCAGCGGCCTGTAATGACGAAGTTGTGCCAGTTCCTGTGAAGAAAAAAACAGCAACCTTAATGCTTCCTGTTTCCTGGCGGGCGATAAAAAGCTCAGGTGATTGGACTGAATTCCCAAGAGGACTGGTTTATATCCACCACAATCCCTTCATTCCGTGAATCTTCGTGCTGGAGAGGTGATGTTTGTTTGGGCCTGGATGAGATTGGAGGCTTGTTTCCTCAGGCTGGTTTCATGTCTCTTGAGGCTTAGTGTTGATGTTATGGGTCAACATCTGTCAGGCCGGGCGAGAGATTCATCGGTTTACTCAGCATTTAAAATACTCCTAAAACCCATATGACCGCATACTGATGAGTAATCGCATTCGTGTTCTAGATGTCCGCAAACATTTACCCACACCAAGCACATTTCGGTTAGAAAAGGGATGCCCCAGTTTTTCCTGTGAGCTTAACATTTCAACAGCCATCCAAAACGCAAAAAACACAAACCCATTTTGTCAACGAATCACCTCATTTAACCTGGAGCTTCTGTGCCCTCTGCTCCCTATCGAGATACGAGGTCATGGAGAATGCCTTGTGCTGACACCAGCCCGGACACACAGAAGGTGTCGTATTAGAATGGAAATACATGTAGGCATTGTAAGCAGATCAGCTCGAGCAGGGCGTTACATCTGGTATATTTAACACATATTAAAGCCAAATCCCTCACCAAGATGCAGGTTCATGTGTGGAGTTTGAAGGACAAGGAAGGACGCAGCTTGAGAGGAAAGAGGGAGGCGGGGGGATTGCTGACTTGACAGTTACATTTAATCGTTGTTTTTAAAGGACAGTTGCATCCGCCATTGGAAAGGGCAGGTACTTTCACTGACTCCAAAAGACAGAATCACTCCCTCTCTTTTTAGTAGTCTGAGTCCCTCGCTGGACACAACTCCTCTTGTTTGCAAAGCTTGCTGATTTATTTATTGAATCCTGATCCCTTCCTAATTTGCGAGCACCCGTATCGATCTTTGACAGATGCAACTGAAGCATTTTCTTGGTTTCTGTCGCTTGGTTCGTGTTGAACTCTGAGGTAAACTTTCGCCCCTATTATTGCACACTCCCCCCATCGTTTGTTAAACAGGAATGCTTGCGGGGTGATGGGGTGAAACATTTTGAATCCTCGACTTCAGTAGCTCATGTGCCCTCGCTACACTCCGTGTTTCACTGGCCTTCAGTCCGACTGCATATTAGCTCATAGACATGTTCATATGCTCAGATCTTAGGAGAGCTGCCAAGACTCTAGCAGAGACAGACTTAATGAACTCTGCCACCACACACACACCTAAGGCTCACAATTGGCCTTCTCAGCTGTACCAAAACAGTGAATACATCTACCCGTGAGGTAGATGCAATGAAGACTCACACGTCAACAAACTTTTGTGCCCGAGGCTAGCCTTTTACACTCTGGAAGTTGCTTGCGAGAGCGTTGTGTAATCAACATTATAACGGCCAGATCTCAGACTGTCTTCAACAGTATTTCATGCCACAGTTCTTTTCAGGTTCTTTTCCTTTAGACTTTCTTCAAACTTCACCCAGACTCAGACACACTTTGCGTTTGAGGGGAGCAGAGTGGATCTTGACAGGATTGGGTTACACCCCTCCTCCTCCCCCCCCCCCCCCCCCCCCCCCCCCCCCCGTGATCCCTCAGCAAAGGGAGATGCTCACTTGGAACCCAGAGCTTTGTTGACGGTTGTATCGTACAGCTTCCATCCGGCAGGATCGTACGTGCCGTGTCACCTATCACACGTCTGCAGGATGGACACAGGGTGGGGCGTTGTCTCCGCAGCAGCCAGGCTGCAGCCTTCAGGATGTAATTAGATCACGCCCCTTTTCTGGGGATCTGACAGCCGCAGATGCTAATGTATATAACGGAATGATCCGGACAGATGGCGAGAAGCGTTGACTCAGCTTGGCGTCGGTCTGCTTTAAATGAGTTGGGGAGATCTTCCCTTTGCAGGCACTATTTAGAGGTTTTCGTGAGGCATTGAGACAGACTGCTAACACAGCCCACTGAAATAGAAGAAGGAGAACCGTATTTCGACTTTGCTCTTGAGGATACAGAGATCCACTAATTGCCAGTAACTTGCCTCAGCAATTGGAATGTTTCAAGGTAGCTGTCAAGGGGTTAAGGATTATCACCTGTCACAAGTGTAACTACATCTTCAAAACTACGCCATGAGCATTAGTAGGACAGTCCAGAGCATGCTGGCTGACAACCTGAAAAAAATTGCCCATGCCCTCATCGACATGACTTTCATCCATATTTGCTTCTATGACCAGGAGTGTTGGGGGGGTTGGGGCGCGGGGAGTTTGTGTGGAATAGGCTGACATTTTGCAGCCCAGGCTTGTGAATAATTGATCAGAGCCCCTCACCTCTTTGAGTTCTGTCTGCGTTAAGAGCCTTTCAGGCACACACGCTTTAACCCACTGCACGCACCCCGCTCCCCTGTCTGTCTTCCTCTCTGATCAGCCCTGCATCATCATCAACACGTGTCCTTCTCTGTCCGGCGGTTTCCACCAGCCGTGCCAATTCACAGCCCACGCACCCTCCATTTTTCAACCTTTTGTCACTCGCTGTTCGTCACTCGCTTCCAACACTGCTCGCTGGGACTTTCTTTTCACGACCAGCCTTCAAACTGTCGTTTTTTTTTCCCGTCTGCCCCCGTCTTGCTGGTTAAGTCTTCCCTTTCCAGCCTCTGTTTTCGTAAGGGTCACTTGTGAGCTGTCTGTCACCAGAGCTCTCCTTTTTATCTTTCTGTCTGTTCTCTCCATCCCACCCTCAGCTCTCCCTCCTCTTTTCCTTAAAAGAATCGCCGTCTGTCTTTCCTCCATCCCAAGCTCTTTGTGCCTATCTGGTTCTGCTGCCTGCGATCACTTTGCCCATCCCTCTAAACACATGATCTGTTTGTTTCTGTCTCTCCTCTCCTCTGTCTTGCTTCCCTTCTCTCCAGTGGTTTCTTACCTGTGCCTCTGAATGCTGCAATACCTTGATCTCTGTCTTCTCCTGTTTTGTTTCTGGCAGTCTACACCACCCATAATTAAATGTCTCTCTCTCCCTTCCTCCCCCATCTCTTTCTCTCTGTTTGAGACAAACAAACACATTTTTTCCCCTGTCTCCCTCCCCTTCTGGTTTCTTTCACCGGCATACCTACCCAACCCAATCTTTCTCCTTCTTCATACCCCATCCCCCTCTTTGACTGTGCCCTCCACCATCACTCCAAGAGCCTCTCTAATATCCCTCTGTACACTCACATCCTTCCGCCCCTTCCGCCCCTTCTACCCACTTTCCCTCTCCCTCTCCCTCTCCCTCTCCCTCTCCCTCTCCCTCTCCCTCTCCCTCTCCCTCTCCCTCTCCCTCTCCCTCTCCCTCTCCCTCTCCCTCTCCCTCTCCCCCTCCCCCTCCCCCTCCCCCTCTCTCTCTCTCTCTCCATGGTCCTTTCTCATTATTTGGTCCAGGTGGTCACGAGTGCAGTTCTTTTGCTAAAATCTTTCACAGTGTCACCTCCCTCTCTGTCCCTCTGTTCCTCTGACATCAAGGGAAAACAAAGATTGTATTTTCGAGCTTGGATAGTAACTGAATTAGACTGGGAGGGAAATAGGCTAGTAGTGAGATATTTGTGTGTGTGATCAACTGACTCTCAACCACAAACAAACACACACACACTTTGTAGGAAAAGCCTCCTTGTTTATTCAGGGCAAGATTATTACAGTAAGTGTGTAATTCAAACTACTGAATAATTGTTGAGCTGGCAGCAAAATAATTTCCCTCAGAGTGATAAGGTTCCATCCGACCAGTTTTAAATTCCCATTTTAAAAGATCTGGGCAAAGACTCAAATCTTCCCCTTTTATTGTTGGCAAATGTAGCTGTGACTATCTCCACTATCACTTGTTCTATTGTCGCAGCGTTCACTGTGCCAACTGGCAGTGTCACGCTGTCTTATATAAGAATTGCTCACATCATCAAACAAATCTGTAGAGGAACCTCGCTATTTATTGTAAAAGCGGGATTCTTTTATGAAAGTAGACACACAAGTCTGCCAGGCTCAAATGTTGTGTGAGAAAACGATTAATCTTCAACAACAACCAACAGACACGAAGTCTGCAAATATGACAGAACATAACTGATGTGTCTAGCAAGACAAAGGTTGGCTGTTTGTTTGATTGATTGGATCAAGCTTATCTGGTACCCCAGCACCGCTGGTACCAAAGATGATCCCAAGTGCCTTCCTTGTGCACCAAAGACAGAAAGGAGAAACCCAAGACGGGTCTCAGGCGGGCTTCGTATCGGCACATCCACCAGTCTACAGACTTGAGGCCACACCGTATTGAACAGTGTTCGGATCAGATTGTGAAACCTGCCAGAAAGCAAATAGCAGCACAGACCAGAGTCTAGCAGCTCTTCTGCTGTTTGACCCCTGACCCCACCCCCACCCCCGGATCTTCCCGTTCCGAAGCCCGTCTTTTCCCAAGATCCTTACCGGCATTTCGGACTGGCCACGGCGGTTACCCATGGTTACCACGTGCGCCGTTGCCACGGTAACCCCTCCGTGCCAAGAGCCCTGTGGTGAGATGTGGACGGTAGCTTCTTTGGGCTCCCTCTCTCTCTCTCTGTATCTGAAGTGCAGTTCACATATGCACGCTAGCTGTGGGGTGGGCTGAAACCTGAACGCTCTTTGAGTATCTGTGTCTGTGTGTGTGTGTGTGTGCAGAGTACTATGACACAGGCATGTACAAAAATGAAGAGTCCCAGTTGCTAGGCAACCACACACACACACACGCACGCACGAAACGCTGTCTCTCACAAACCAAAACACAGTGAATTTAGCACAAAGCAGCCTCAGCTGGATGAGACACCAGCGCTGGTGTTAGACCTAGATTCTCCCCCGCCATGACTCTCCTTCTGAAAACACACGGCTCCAACAGGGCACGACCCATCCAGGCCTCTCTCATCCATCATCCACTGGTTGGAGAGGAAGGACAAGTTCTGCTGTGTTAATGGAACACTGGGATGAGAAGCTTCCCACGTTCTGTTGTTCCAGTGTTCTATAGAATGTCCTGATTGTCCTGAAAAGTATGTGAGGTGGATCTGAGCCACCATTATCCAGCTAAATGAAAATTGAAAATGAAAATGACTGGATTTACCAACACACTGTATATCAGGGTTTCCTGTAGAAAAGTTGTTAGTTATGGTGGTAGGGTGGGGTTTGCCTTCAGACCGGGGGGGTCGTCTTTTGACGACGTAGTTAAGGCGGCAAGCGTGTGTTGCTTAGGCGGCCGCCTTAGCTGCAAAATGTTGCGGGAAACCTTGTATATGTCTGCATGAAGGCCAGATGGCAGTAGAGGGTGAGTGAGCAGGTTCAGCTTGAGGCCGGAGAGCATCGTTATGATGAGAGAGGGGAGTTCCTGGCCTCGCTGGCCCAGCCACCTCTGCTAGGCTGTGGCAGGAGTTCAAGGCCTCGCTCTCGGATGCATTCCAGTTCCCCCGCAATGCAGTTTGGGGTGGATAATTAAGCAGGCGGGATGACCTTGGGTAGTCACACAACTTGGAAGTGCCCAGCGGCGTTCTATGAATTGTTCCAATATGCTGATTTTTGGCCCTAGAAGATGGAAGGTTTCGGTTCAAAAGGCCACCGGCTGAATCTGAATGTGAGAGGGTTGCAGTGCAGGGGTCGAGTTTAATCAGCAAGTGCAGATTGATCCGATTCTGCTGAGTTTTTGGGGTGTTCTGTTCACAGGTTTTATAAATGTGTCATATGTTTTTTTAATGTATTTGGCTGTGCTGTAAGTCAGCATAGTCAGCATATACAGATAGAAACACACACACACACACACACGTAAACCTTACATGGTGTTCCGTCCTTTGGCAGGTGCTAACAGATGACGCATTCAATCCCAGCTCTTGAAAATGTACAATCTACAAAACAGCATCATCATTACATTTCCCACAAAACACTCTTCTGTAAACCCAACCGATGAAAAAAGGTCAGATAACACCAGCAAAAACTAATTGTCAGGAAAACAAAAACATACTGCAAACACGAGGACACGTCACAGGAAGGTACACAGAGAGAATCCAAGTAAGGACTTTGGATTCCGGAGCAAATGGCCACTGAGTTAGGAGGGTGAACCCACCTGAAAGGCACACTGGGAGCGAAGGACACCAGGGGTCTCAACACAGGAAAATGTAGGGGCTGAAAAAGAGAAGGTGTTTAGTGGGTAGGAAGGCAGGGAACAGAGAGTGGAGTGTAAAAACAATAACTGGGAAAAAAATACAGAACCCAAGACCAACACTTAGACAGTTTAGTCATCAATTTGCTGTTGTCTCTTTTGATGTGAAAAAGTTTGATTTGTGGTTTAATGTTACAGCCTGGGCTAGTTGCTTCTTGTGCTGTTCTTTGTCTGTCGTGCTTAAACAACAAGTTATCTTTCCAGTCAGATGTCCCTGATTTAATCTCATCCTGAGCCACACTACACTCCTGCAAGACACCCTCCATTACCCACAGCAATCGTGACTAAGATTACAATTTGCACTCAATTATCCCTCACAGGCAGAGACACACGCTTAAACACACACACACAGACCGTTCTTAGTCATGTCCGACATCTCCATTTCTCCACGCTGTCTATCAGAGTGTGAACGGGCCTGACAAATTCGAAAGAATAGGAAGCATCTTGATAACGGGCCTAAAGACCACAGTGTGAGAGCAAGGACACTTGGCAGAGCCTGAGAGGGTGCCAAATGATTCCTCCTTGCTCTCAAGGAGAGTCTGCTAGCTTCCTGTAGGATCAGCGGCTTCCACGCTTCCCCGGGGTGGCGGGTAATACCCGTCTTCTTAGCACGCTGGGTAAAAAATGTGTTAATGTAGACCACTCTGACATTGAGAAAGCCAGCAGGTAGGCTGGAACATATGGCGCTGCGGGTGTGGTCAATGCAGGCTGTGATAAGTGCAGGGTAGAATGAGTGTGAATGTACTGTATGGCAGGTAGGAGAGGGGGTTTGTTTTAACACAGCGTGCGTGTGGTCGCTGTTGGCGTGAATCGTTCATTTCATCTTTTTTCCTCGCGGGCTAAGATGTATTTGGCTGATCAAAGGCCTTCTGTGGGCCACCTGTTTTCCTCTGACCACATCAGTCCTTCCTGGGTGATTTCAAAGATTGATGAAAGACTGTGGAGCGCCTCGAGGCAGTAGGATGGTCTGCCTCCCCGTCTGCCTGACCTCTCCCGTCTCCCCAGAGCCCCTGCTGAGTCAGCGTGGGCGTCATGAGTACAAGAGCCTCAAGCCTCACCTAAAGTCCTCCCCTTCCTGGGTTGCCTCAATTCTTTCACCCGCTGACGCCATGATCTGGACCATCATTACAACTCTAAGGCCCACTTTTCCAGACATGGATTAATCCAGTCCAAACTGAAAACTTTTGTTCAATGGAGATCTTTATTGAGTTTTTCTCTTACTTTAAGACTTGTCCCCCTAGTCTCCATCTCTCTGTCTGCCGATCTGCGTACCGTAACGGCCTCCCACGCTCTCTCGCTCACTCCCTCTCCTTCGCTCTCTTTTTCCCTCTATCTCTCTCCCTCTCTCCCTCTCTCCCCTCTCTCTCTCTCTCTCTCTCTCTCTCTCTCTCTCTCTCTCTCTCTCTCTCTCTCTCTCTCTCTCTCTCTCTCTGTCTCTCTGTCTCCCTGTCTCTGTCTCCCTCTCTCTCTCTCTCTCTCTCTCTCTCTCTCTGTCTCCCTGTCTCTGTCTCCCTCTCTCTATCTCTCGCTCCCTCTCTCTCTCTCCCTCTCTCCCTCCTTACCTCCCTCCCTCGCTGTCTCTCTCTGGCACGGCTCAGAGAGGAGAGGGTTCTCTGGGAGGCAGGGTGAGGTAACGGCTTCTTGGGTGTCAGACGTTGTGTGGATGAACTCACGGATGATCCTGTGTCTCCAGAGGAAGGAGGATGATGATGCTTTCAGGGCATGGCAGGGACACATCATTTTCACATCATGGTTGATGTCCCATAGTGATGAGTAGACTGACTGGTATATTACATGACGTGGTCTGTGTATGATTAAAGGCAGGGTCGGTAATGTTGTTGGGATGAACTTGTTGTTATATTTACTGACGTAAACATCACATCCTGATAACAACCAATCAATGTCTAAATATTTCACACTAAAATTCAATACATCCGATATCTGTAGTTGTATCTTGTAGGCTGTAATGTTGTCTAACTACCCTTTGCAAGGGGTCATGAGATAGAGATGGGATGTCGATACAACCAAAGGGGGAATCCTGAAACTTGTCATTGCTTAAGTACTCCTGTCACCTTTTTGGCAGCCATGTGACCCTTTCAACTTGCAGTCCAATCAATGGCAAGTGTCTCTATGCTTTCCTCTGTGACAAGTTAAAGCAATGATGAGTCACAAGGGAACACTCACTGGCTGTGATTCATCTATGGTCTTCCTTTGCATTATTCCGAAGATAAGACACCTCACCCATAGAGTATAGAAGCACTAGTCAAAGTCAATAGAAGTTCTTTGCCTCACCTCACTAACTGATGATCAGTCATTGATAAAGACAGGAAAGGGGTAGGATGAATAGGAAAGCAGGACATTTATGATGTTATGACATTTATGATCATTGTAGATGCCACTATTGTTGACCTGCTCGGATGGTACAAAGGTAACCTGTACTTGAGGTCTTCTCGGTGCTCCTAAGATGTCAGCGGCACCATGTCGAACTCTCATAGATCACAATATTGAGATAAAACCGCAGTCTCCCAGACGCCACTCGCCCAAACGCTCATAATTACCATGTTTTGCTGTGCACATACCAAGTCTGCGCTCTCGTTGGCCAGAGTTGGAAAGGGATAATAAAAGGCAAACGCTATTTTAGCCTGTGATGTTTCTGTTACCATAGAAACTGAAATGCCAAGCGCGGCAGTTGCTTGTTCCCCGGGAATGCTGCACATCAGAGGGATGAGAGACAACACATCTCTCTGTTTACGTTTCATGCTCCGCTCTCAGCACAGAAGCATGTGTCAGCAGCACGGCTTCCGAAGTAGAGCCGGGAACACACACAAAAAAACACTCCAGAACGCAACGCCACAGTGAATTAAGACAAGCCGAACTTGAAATGTCATTAGTGCACCACCACCACCAAAACATATATATAATATCCCGGAGGTGAAACGAACGCTACAAAAACACATTCGTTCTAAGATCCATCTCTAATCCCCCCTACCCCACCGACTCACGTCTTTTAAATGGAACCCCCGGAGCGCGGAGCTATCGCGCTGTTACACCGCCCGCAGTGAGTATGAAGAGGTCAAGCAATCACGGGGCAGGGCATACAGCCACGGGTCTTTCTCCTCAGAGCTAAAGCCTCTTGTTTTCGCGCCCCATTAGCTTTTTCCACACACGACTAGGCCTCTTGGAGCGACTCTATGACGCACCGCTGAGTTCCTAGTGGAGGGTTCAGAGATGTAGAGGGGGCTGAAATGTATCTAGCCAGTAATATATTTATGGATGGAAACTGTGTAAACACGTATTAGGAATTAATTAGCATACTACACTCAATATTCAGTGATTTAATGAAATGCCTGCAGTCCACACATCTTGACCTCTGCTCAAGTAGGCCTCTCTGAACATTTGATCGTTCCAACCCATCTCTCCACAACATAAACTTCAATTGAGTGAATTTGATTTGAAATTTCGAGTTTTCTGTGTCCGCATGAGCTACTTATTCACACACCAGTCAAGGGTTGTTAGTTTGTCGGTGTTTAAAATAAAATAAAGAATTCTGTGACATTTCAGACAATTGTGACTTGAACCAGCTTGAGCTACCACTACCACAGGAGCTTGGGATTGATACTGCACTGCCATCTTGCAAACAGTGAACAAGCTTTCAGTGGAGCATGTTACTGAGGCAGATGTTCTGTCAGGCTGGCTGTCAGCTCAGATGGGAGTCCTCCTCCACCGGCCTGCTGTTTCACTCTGCTGGGGAGACAGAGACTCAATGCTCTGCTGACACAAACTGCTAATTACCGTTAGCTTCACTAAAGCAATCTTGGTTTTATGAGGCAATAAATTGGCTGAACCAAGTGATTAGTAATATGTTTTCCTTATCAGCTTCTCTGATAAGAGTTGTTCTGAATCTCCAAATCCTGGAAAGCTAGATCTTAATGCCCCAAAAGCCCTCTTACGTAAGTAGTTAGCGGGATTTTATCAAATGCATTGCAGAAGGGTAATATAGCTCTTAAGTAATGTAGGAAAATGTATTTTTCTCTGCAATCTTTTCAGAATAGCCTATAGACAATGCACAAGCCCATCTCAGAGTGCTTGTAGACAGCATTGATTTTAAAGCTAAGAAAAAAAACAGTTGAACACATTCAACAATATCTACATGTTGTACTTTAAATGAACAATGCAGTCACAGAACATAGGCCTACTGTTCTTTATTCCCCAAATACCAGATTAGGGGGGGGCTTGTTTTTTGGTGTCGCCTTCTGTGACAAATCCCTTGAAGTTGAAATGTTGTTTTGAAAGTAATGGTTTTAATTCCAAGGGGAAAGCCCACAGACAAACACAAAGTGAACAACAACCAAAGGCGTGACTCTCAACAACAGTTACAGTTGGAGAGTCAACTGCCAATGATGGAATATCACAGTTGGTTAGGCAAGAAATATGAAAATTTGGCACACTGAAAACGTACTTTCTTCTCCATCTGGTCACTTAAGAACTTGTGAAAGCTTTGTCATCATCATTTCAAGAACTGATTCACGTTTTATTTAGTTTTTTTTGTGGAGGTGGACGTGGTTGTTTTTTCTTTGCCTTGTTTCATATTTGATACATTTGTGAAATCATCTACTTCAGGCAGCTACGATTTCTTCTTAAATTGAATGAGTTTGTTAGCCTCTAAAAAATACGGAATTGTTATTTTTCAGCTTGAACGTTTGAAGACCAAGTCTGCTTTAAAAAGACTCATTGTTGTTATCTGTAGGGCATTCTGATTTAGTTGCTTCCTCTCATTGAAGTCGTATTATTCATGCCAGGAGTCTTCTCTTTGTATCAAACTCGTGTTTTGTTGAGTTTGAGAGATTGAGGTCAATCTGGTTTTCTGAAAACTTTTAACTACAGTACAACTTCACATTTGATCTCAACTTGTGTTAAGAAGTATTATCTGTACAAGGTTGACTGCTAAATAATGCAAATGTGTGGTAATTTACCCTAAATACTATATTTTCTTTGGTGAACACATTCCCGTCCTCTTTACTGCCAGAAAAGTAAACAAGATCGGAAAACTCCTACAAGAAGCTTTGCAAATTTAATTAACTCAGCAAGCAAACACTCCCGCACAAAGAGCAGTTTATGGGTGTGATTCTGTAGTAGACAACCATTATCAATTGTTGATGAATCATTTGGTACTTGACGTGCTTGTGTGCTGAATTGTTCTCAGCTGGTGAAATGATATTGCATTTGCGTAGCTAGTTGGAGAATTAAGTTAATTGAAAGAATGATCGAATAATCACTGTTGGGAAATGCTGTCTGAAAAGAACACATGCACAGCCTAGTACCGAGCATTGCGTCTACAGAATAATAACAAACCAAGCCACTCTAGAGTCAAATCTCTAACAACTAAACCCTGGTCATTTCTTTTGGAAGACCCTGAACTTGTTTTGTGATGTTCCAGTTTGGGTGTGGTTGACAGTTTGTCCCTAGAGTGGCTGCTCCTCTGGGTAGTTTAAAATGACACACAGAAGCATTGTCAGTGCCTACCCAGGCCTACCCGTGGCTACGCCCCTGGCACAAACATCTACACTAAGAAAATTCAAGTTTGCTTAATCAAAGTTTCAGCTTGGAGTAAAGTTATATAATTGGAAGACCCAGTTGTTCAACCAACTTGAGTAGCCATGTCTTGCCAACAAAAGTGGTCCTGAACTTGACCCCAAATATTCAAAGTCTAGGTTTGTCCTGCAGCTATTTATTAGCTATTTTCATCTTGTTACAGTTAATGAATGTGTTCTGCAGCTCATTTTCCATCTCCCACCAGCAACCCCTATATAGCCAGTGGACATGCATCACTTTATAGTAGTTTGGTCATGCTGTGAGATGTGATGTCAAAGCTGGTACTATCTTCGTAAGTATCTTTCCTCACATTTTTTATGTTGAGAAAAGAAATAGAGAGAACTAGAAAAACATGAAGAGGAAATTATGATAAATCTTTAAAAAATAACTGCCATCTTGGAACAGTATATGCCAAATTTGTACACTGGGTAAGAAATCATAAAAAAAAGAATGAAGAAAAAGGTAGTTAGAATAATAATTACGTTTATTATAGTTACAGTTACGAGTATTATAATGCATATTACAAGATGGCATCTTGGGAACACATGCTGAGTAAAAAAAAATAAAACGGTATATTGCATAAATAAATAAAACATTTAACAATGGTGCTACATTTTCATGGTGGCATGCTAAATAATGAACGCAACTCTCACAGGTCTAAAAGTAAATGAATTCCCTTCAATACAAGGTCATAGGCATAGTCAACACATTGCATTAATATGTATTAATACACAATTGGAGAACATAGATGGATGATGCTGTGAATCTCGTAAACCTGATCTGCATGTAGATATCACATGCTGTAATTTGTAGCAAGTCACTCCATTGGGTACTGTCTGCATTTGTAGCGCTTAAACAAAAAAAATATCATAACAACTCGCATGATATCAGATGAGAAGCATCATGAACAGATACTGGACAGTAAGTATGTCAGGATAACTAAAACCATCTTCTTGTATGCATTCAATTATGAAGGTTATTAATTAAAGATGTATTGACCAGGACATAATAACCATCATAAAAGAAAAGGCAGTGAAAAAATCACAATCGAATGTTAGTCATACGTTACATCTGTAATTGAAACCATTTTCGCAGCTGTTTCTGAGTGAGCAGAAAAAGCAGAAAAGCTAAATCCCCATGTCTGACACCCAGACTAGCGTCTCTGCAAGTTATCGCCGTTATCGGGGCTGGGTCATATTTGATGGCCTTACATCAGGTGATAGCTTAGAGTGTTTGCCAACCCCCCCATCCCACCCCCTAGTTTCTAAAACATAGAGAAACTATCTTTCCAGACCCCCGGGATACAAACTGTACGACAGAATCCATCTGTTCCCAGAGCTGGGTTGATGAATAGGCTGCACCACCAGACTATGCCAACCACCGCCCCCTGCCAGCAGGCCTTGGGACTGGGGAACGCGGGGGGTAGTGGGTCTTCTAAGGTCAGATTAAATATACTGGCACAGATGGACAAAGTCTTTGTGGACTTTGTGGCTACTATACTACACCAGAATTGGACATATGTCACATGCCCTGCGCTGTGGTTGCTTGAGAACCTCCACCTGTCATAGGGATTATGTTAGGAACTTTTGGGACGGTTTGGCTTTGGTAAACCGTGTCACGTTTGTGCTGATAACTGTTATACTGTGTAGCATTTGACGTCCTCTACTCTCCATATCCTACCCTCTCTCTATCTCTCTCTCTCTCTCTCTCTATTCTTCTAAGTGTGGGTTTTTCATTTGAAATCTCATTTTGGCAACTACATTTACAAAGAAGTGCAGATACTCCTATCATCCACTTATGCACTTGAGGTGCAGCCTGCACACTCATTCCATTCTCATCAATATTAATCTACGATGCCCTAGTGGCATTAAATGCCCACTGTATGTAGACTTTTAGCGGTAATGGTTTACGAAAGGCCGTCAAAACACAGGAGCTTCACTATGAACATCCGTGTTCGAAACTATCTTTGAACAGTTCTACTTTTTCCAGACCGCGTGTGTCATTCGGAAGCCATTAGCCTTAACATTCACAGACGAGTTATTGACAAGGGTGTTTGAGACTAAAGCAGACAATCTATAGTCAAATTGCAAGATGTCTCCAAGCAATTTACAATCAGTCCATTAGCATAGCTTTGGATTCTATCCCAGTAATGCTGCTTATCATGCCTTATAGTGCCTTATCAGTCCTTGTTCTTGTATCGATAGAAAAACAGAAACCAGTAACCTTCAGTGCCGCAGAAGTAAGATACTGTAATTCCATGTTCCCTGAAATCACTCTCTACAAACCCTATTCAATGGCCCTAGAAAGAAGGTTTTGCTGATTGCCATTTAAAGTCACTCCGTAAGGGCATCTTTTCTCTCCATTGATTCATCTCGTTCCCTTTTATGAGAGACTGTAGACCCTCAGGACAGACAAGAGGTTTAATTGGCCAAGCGATGAATGGCTAGTAGGGTTAACGACCAAATTCTCCAACAATTAACGTGGCAACAGCCAGCCACACAAACGAGTTAACAGTCGGGATGGCATTGACTTCAAACGAGTCGTTGGCCACTTGAAAAACTTTGATTGATAAGTTCCCCATAGGCGTCAACCTTGACCTTCGCAAAAGTTTGCAGAGTCGATGTATAAACAGCGGCAGATGCAATTGTTCTTTGTAGTTATTTGAATCCATTTTAGCAATACATTAGCATTTTAGCATCTTTTTTTTGTTGTAGTCATGTTTACAGTAGCGACTGGGTGTGAGAGATTTAATGCTGATGTAAATTATGTTCTTAGATGTAAGTGAATACACACTTCAGATTAGATCAACTTTATTGTGCCAAAGGAAATTAATCTTTGACACACAGTATCTGCTGTTAAAACACCATAGTACATACATACACACAGGCTTTCACCCATACACACGCACACGCACGCACACACACACACATACACACACACACACAGACTGTTATCAACAAACTAATGGCACACTGCCTATTGTAGAACACCTGTAGTCATCGATACTGTAACCATATACTGTAGCCTGTTCTCATGCAGTTGCGTTAGTATAGTGAAATAGAAAGTAAACAACCGTGCAATGTATCTTCCGGGAGGCAATTAGTGAAATTAATCTTCCTGCGTGTGGGATACCAGGTGATGTGGAAAAAGCTACCCGGAGGTGATTCTAAGGTTATATTAGGACATCAATGGGGCCACAGGATTTGAATGTCAGGCATGTGTGTGCTTTTTTAAGGCTATAGATGGACAAACAGGCCACAGTTACTGAAGACTCAAGGCCAAAGTGGTTGACTAATGATACCAAGTACCAACCGACTACTGGGCTGGCCGAGTTAAATCAGAAATGAGGGAGAAAATGAGGTGTCAAGGATTGTGGGGAAACAATTTGTTTGGGTGGCAGCTTAAGGCGGTTTATGTCAGTCATCCTCTGATGTCTAAGGCTTGGCAATTTACTCTACTGAATGACCACCAGGTCTAGTTCTTTCCTCCACTTCCACTGAGCCCAAAGACTACAGAAGGAGTTCAAAACCATCCGTGTAAACTCCATCACAGGGCCAGATCAACCAACATTGGGTGTGCCCACGGGCTACGTTGGCTAACACTTTCACTGATGGATGGTTTGGCAATATGGCTGTTCAACCAGCTGCCCCGCCCTCGAGACAGCAGAACCGGCCTCGGAAATCATTTTGAAAAAGAATGACTGGAGGAGGCCATTAGGAAATACGGCTGTGGCTTGTAATAGTGTTATTGATATCGATGCTTTCATTACGGCCAGTGAGATGACCATCGATTGGGCTTGCACTGATGTAAGGGAACCTTTGGGTCAACTCCCAAGGTTTCTGAGAGGTTTATATCAGACCTGGGATTGATATTGATACTTGTAGAGAGGAAAAAGAAGGCAATGTTGAGTGAAAGATATGTTCAGTAGAGTAAAGGAAGTTTAATTTCAGAATCTTAGCTTATTTCCGCAATATCTGAGCAGATTATTAGCCCTCCCTACTGTGCGAAACATAATGAATCCATATTTCTTCAGCACCAGGGACAAACATAGTGACAGTTTTAGTCTTGCATGAAAGTATTTAGCTTGAGGAGTGTTATACAAATCAAATTATGAAAGCGGCGTCTCTTTAATAAACGTCTTTCATAGTGTCTCTGTATTCAAACAAACATAAAAACTGACTAGACTCAAGTGACAGAAGGAATTCACAGCTTCCACTTAGACTCTATCTCTGTCCGTTGCAGAGATCCTGTGAGGAAGACACACAGCCATTTTTCCTCCAACATATTCATTCGACCATGAGTGAATCCCTACAGCCCTCCCACGCACACTCACGCGCTCACAGCTTGGCCGGCGTGATACATGTGTGTGGTTATCATGGGAAATAAACTGTTAAAAGCGGCAGAAATAGCTTCTTCACAGACCGCATGTCGACTCATAAATCTGAATTTGTGGCAGAGGCTTTCTAGTGTCCCTGGGTTTGCAGAGGCAGGAATAATCTGATTTATTTGTGTAGAAGTATGAATATGTATTATCGACAATCTGTCCCCTTCGCTTTGTCATTGGGTTGTCAATTAGGAAGTACTTTTGATGAAGTACGAATGAAGCAATAAAACATGTAATTCTTTAACAAGACTATTTAAACGGACATCATTCGAATCTGCTGGTACATATCCATTCAATTCAGTGAAAAATGGTTTGTAATAGAATGATTTGCCTATACAGGAGAGGAAAGTAGGAGAGTGTTCCCTCTCTGGAGGGAGGTAGAGAGAGCCAACTGCTTTTCTCTATCTACCTCTCTCTCTATCTACCTCTCTCCTCTCTTTCCCTCTTCTCCCATCTTCTGTCTCTCGCTCCCCCCTTAATTCTAAATGGGTCTTTGTGGCGGCAGCATCTGTGTGCTGTCACGATCAGAGTCTCTTAACCCCCCGGTAGACAGTGCTCTCCAGGCAGAGCCAGCAGGGACAGAGTCCTCCTCAGCACCTCTCACCTCCTTCACATGGAGCTCGACTCCTTAACCTCCGAACCCAGACGCGGACAGCCCTGTTTCGGCAGTCTGAGAGGGAGTGCGTGAGCCGGGGATACACGGTACCGTAGGCTCCACATGTACCGTTTCCCCCTAACGGAGAGCCACTTCCAGCAGGGCGACAGGGGAGCTCTGAGGGCACTCTGACGAGCCTTCAACCTCAGCTCCTTCATTGGACCGGCCACATCTGTCGGGTGCATTGCTATGGAAACGGTTGTGACGGATGTGACTGGTGAGCGTGAGCAGGCAGGTGTCGTCATGGTGACCCGTGGAAGAATCCCGTGGGAGAACATTTGAGAACACAAAAACATTTGTATGTTTTTATTCTGGAAACCAGGAATGTACATAGAACATAACAACATGAGATATGAGTTGCATATGTTTGCGACATGATACGTCCTGTATAAATCAAGATGGCGGCTGTCTCTAGCTTCGTGTCGGGCTGAGATCTGTTTTGCAAGTCACTTCAAAGCGTGTCCGACGACACGTGCGTCGGGGCGTGGCAATCAGACACGAGTGACCTCCGTTGTCATGGTGATGGAGCGAACCCGGGGTGTTCTCCTGAGCCGACTTGGCGTTGACCGGGGTGACGGAGGATGTTCTCGCGTTTGCATGACAGGGTTCCCTCCTGGGAAAGCAACTGGAACGTTCTTCCTTTGGCCCTGGAAATGCGCCCCGTGGAGTTACAGCACAGTACTGTACTCCACCTGAACCGTGTTCTGTGTACAGTTGGCCAAGATTAATGACTCTGCACCAGACAGTCACCCATTCCATCAAGCCAAGGTGAAGCCACAGTGATTTCCAGTACAATGACATAGACATTGGCCATGAGAACCAGTGTTGATCTATGCATCTCTGTATCCCTGCATGGTAAAATCCTGTATAGATTGGAATTATTATTAGAAATCAGACATTTTTAGGACTTTTAGGAATTACATGCGTGAAACAATGAAGCATAAAGTCAAGCAAATACGTTTAACAGAATGATATGGGTTTAGAATACTGAGCCAAACACTGGTCCCCTGAAAGAATATCTAAAAGCGATTATCAATCTTTTATAACTGTGTTCCAGTTGTTACCCCAGTGTGTTATGAACCTAGATTTATTGTTGATATATGCTTGTGCACATTTCTGAAACTGCATTGGGTAACGATTTTATGTTTTGACCAAGAAGAGATGAACACAAGTAAATATTTCGATGGCATACGGTAAAAACACACTGAAACACAGTCTAGTAGTAGAGATCGATTTGATCCCATATGTTTTTGTGGAAATGTTAGAACTCTCCCCTGCTCTATTTGTGGCTGCCTTTTCCTGTTTGTTTGTATTGCTCATCTAACACAATTAAATAGCATGACATTTTCTTTCAACCAAAGTGAATTGAATAGACATCCTCAAACAGAAAAGTGCAATGGAATTTTGTGTGTGTTGTATACTGAATTTAACGGATTGAATCATCAACTGTACAGATTTTGTGAATTTGATAATTTTTTCCTATATTATTCTTTTCAACTTAATGTTGATTTAATGGAAATCAAAGATGACTTAATAGAAAATCACACACCGTGATATTAAGCTGGTAAAGACTCAGATCTTGTAATCCGACGGGACTGTATGTACATAGCATTTTAACATATGTCATTACTGCAGCCCCGTTCCCTCTAAGGAAATCCTGATTGAATGGCTTTAGAATGCATAACATGCTCACTAGGCTCCACAACCTTTTTCGCAATCAATCCACAACTATCATTTTCAGGCCCTCACCACTGTTATCCATGACTGCCTGCAGATCCAGAACGTTTCAGTAACCAACCAGTGACGTCGACCATTCCTCGTCTGTTTTTTGTCTAAACAATTCTCATCTAAGGCCCCACTTCCCCACTCCAACAAAACAAGCGAGCTCCTCTTCCTCTCAGACTTGACCGTGTCAGAGAGAGAGTGTTGTCGAGGCGAACTCTACCTAATGAACACAGTCTGGTCAGTGTGTGACACTGATTGCTCGCACTTCTCCTTGGCATTGAGGGCTGTCAGGTGGCAGATTATAGCCTGTGAGTCCCTAAGGCCTGACAGAACAGGCCCAAACTGGGCTGTTTGGCTCACGATCATACAGTATCAGTTGGTCATCGGTGACTCGCCAGAAACAATGTAAAACTCATTAGTGTCTAGAGTTCATAATGAAACTGTTTAAAATGTAAAATGTGTTTAATTGTATTTCTAATGGAATGTTGAGAATGTTGTTTAAAGGCCTATTATTAACCACTAAGCGCATTTAAGACATTTAAGTCAGTATTACCATTCCTTCTAGTGCTGAGGGGGGTATGATTTCTCGTTATGAAATTTGGTCGATGAGTACATTTCCTCACATAAGTCATTAAAAACAAACAGCCTACCTTTAAAAACAACAGAACTGAGCTTGACCTACTCTAATGGTGGGGGGTTTTCGCCATCCTGCCAGTTTCCCCTTAATAACTCCGAACAGGCAGTGAAAATGACAGCTCGTCTCAGTTGACTGATGATTGGGCTCCCATGTCATAAGGATTGTATTGATTGATGAGTAAGGTCTGCCCTTGGGGAAGGGTAAATCCAGCCCAATTGTTTCTTATTCACAGTAACCAGGGTTACTGAATGCTGGGTTTCACATCTATTTAGAAACAATTTGACTTCATTGAAGTGTGATTCAGGCTGCTACATTGGTCAGGTATATGTCCAACTATCATCTTGTCTCCCGGCTATTTCCAAGCATGGAAGGTTGAAGAACCATTACTGAAACTACTTTCCTGTGGAATGACCCTAATTATACACAGAGGAAATGTACTCTAATTAACACCCAGGGTACAACATTTGATTTCCCACTCCGAAATATGGGGTCACTGGAGTGCGTCCGATTTCATTGTCGTCAATTATAATTTATTTATGTCTTAATATGAAGATGGAGGTGCCTGATCCTCATTGGCTACAGAGGTGTCTGGTGTTTGTGTATGAGGCATTTAAACACTGCGTTGATTGACTGTGATTATCAGGATTACCTAAAGAGCCATGTTGACTGTAATTCCTAAGTAAAGCCTTAAGGCATTCGCCATATCATGTTTATTATATCTGTACCAGGGTACTTTCAGAAACAACTTAAATCAGTTTTTTAAGATTAGATGCCCATTAATCCGCTTTCAAATCAGGTAAATCCACTTCGACATAAACATCACCTGAAAAACCGAACTAGCCTGGAGTTACGTCTCGGTGCAGTTGCAGTTCGATATGAGACAGGAAACTGCGAGGATGATTGATCTGCGCGTGCGGCTCCCATTTCATTGGCTGCCGCCTCGTATCGTCAGCAAAATGAACTGCAATGCCAGGGTAGTCATGACGATAGGTAAAAACTTTACACTATCCCATTTCATCCCAATGATTTACACCAAAACATGAACTGGATTTATGGTCTGTTTCTGTGATCTTTTGTATTGGCGGGAAGGGGGTGTCTTACGTTGCAGCCTACTTGTTTTGTAGCAACCTACAAGTTTTAATTCTGAAGTTCATTCAGCTATATAAAAATGATTCCACAGAGACATACAAAAACCCTGAATAAGAATAATTAATCATTATTTAATCATTTTCTGTGTTAAAGATAGCGATGTGGTGAAGTATTGTAGATGGAACATTTTCAGAAATGTGTTTTGATGGAGTCTGTAGACCCAAACTCCTACAGCACTTCACTCTATAGGAATTCCCTATTGAACAAAAAAGGGAAGATTAGAGACTGAAAGGGAAATCAATCTCTGTGGTCTCAGAGTTATCAACCCTGGCTTGTTCCCACGGGGCACTGTGGCCAGAGATGACTGTGGCACCGATGTTAAAGTCAGTCTGATTAGAAGATGGCCTTAACCAGTGATGCGTTTTTTTCCATTGGTTGTTCTTGGGTTGGAACTTGGCCTGTGAACGTTTCTACAATGTATAGTTTTGCATGGATAAATAGATATAAATTAAAGGATATAAATGGATATTTAATACAATATTGATCATTCGGTGCTATAAATATTAATCACTCTAGTGGTCTTCAACCCTGGTTCGCAGGGCACACTATCCTTATCTGTGGAGCTTGATAACAACCAGTCATGTAAATAGGTTTATCTATTAAAACTTAGGCTAGTGGTTCCGTTGTGACCCGACTTTGATTCGATCACACTTCCTTTTCAACACAAATGCGGGGATAAACAACAATGCAAAATGTCCGACCTCTCCAGGATGACCCTGTAACGTTTCTATAGAGCCATCAAGCTGCCACGGGGGAGACCCCACTGTGTTAGAGGAGGTTTGGATGTTCCTGTCTGATGCTGCGTTCTGCATGATCAGCAGATCTAATCACAGCCACACTCCCTCCCTCCCTCCTTCCCTCCCTCGCTCCCTCCCTCCCTCCCTCCCTCAGTGTAGGGAGCCGCAGGGAGAGGGCCAACGGTGAAATCCATCACTCCCATCGTAGCGTCCTGTGGACTCCACATCTCAACTGTAAATCTCACCTGCGTCAAGGGGTCCGGGGAGAGCCCAGAAGGACCGGGGAGGGGGGGGCTGGGGTGAAAGAGAGGCTTAGAGAGCTACAAGGCTATCTGACAGGGTGTCGACTTCATCACGCCTCCTCTTCCTGCCGGGTCATCAATAATGAAACCCCCTGTGAGGATGCAGTGTCAGACAGGGGCAGGAGCAGATGTATACCCTGGCAGGGTTGTCATCGCACAACATTTGTACTGTACTTTCCACTACTGTACATTCAGTACAGCTGAGCACAATACTCTGACATTATGGATTAAATGGATTTTCATCCTTAGAAGTGTCGGCATGATTGACCCGTAATATCTTCGGCTTTAATTTTTTTCCCTTAATGTGATAATCTGTATTTTAGCCTCAAAGGCTTACTCTATGCTTCTTTTTCAAAAACCCAAATCCAAGACTCGTCCACCAATTATATTTGTCATTAGGCAGAGCCCATATTGACACGTGGATTTAACACATTGCTATTTGGTTGAGCAGGCAACCTGGTTACAAAGAGGGGAAAGTGTTAAGCTGACAGCCCTAGTACAGCCGGCGTTTCTACTGGAAGTTAAATAAAGATGAATGTATTGTCTTGTCCTTGTGAGTACGGTCATTACACTGTGCCAGTGCTGTCCTGTTCCCGTATGTTTGCATATTGCCAAGCAAATCAACTGTCCAAACTGCATCGTCTGCAGTCGTTTATTGAATCTTTCTCTGTAAATTGGTTGTTAGGAATACCCAGAGACAACATAGCCGCAAGGGGAACACGTGGACATCTGCCTCCACAAGGCAGATATGTTAATCCATGTGCTGTGAACTCAGGGATCATCCGTTATACCTTGAGCTTGTGTTCCAACAGGTCAAGACATAGAGTTTGTCTGCTCCTGATGGAAAGATGACCTCGGATATACGGTCACATGATGGTGTGACTGACTACAGTTCCTCCCTTTTGTTGATAGTTAAAAAAAACTCTTGGCTTTTGTGAGTCCTGGTGGTGTTTCACTTGTTGTGGCATCTGCACATGGACGTGACTGAGACGTGGGAAGGTAATGAAGCTAATTTTTGCCATATGTCTGCCTTTCAAAACCTATTTCTTACTGCCTCCATCCTCATTCAAGCGATGGAGGCAGTCCATCTCTGACACCAATGCAGCCTAGTATGCCAAGTATTTTTGTAACAAACACAGGACTCAGTGCTAAACATAGAAATGTCTACCATGGGATCGAATTATTACGTCACACAAAACTTTCAGATAGAACGCTTAGGTTTCCCATGGAACACTTCTCAGTTGTTGGAACCTCAAATGGTCCATTCATCCATCGGAACAAATGGTTCTGGTTACGAAATCACTATCTGTATATGAACCTGACCCCACTGTTTACAGAAGAAGGCATCTTTCACGTTAAATTCTTTAAGCCAGATGATTGCATAAAGAAGGGACCTGTTTTCTATGATGTCTGTCTTATTTCCCCGGGGAGTACAGCACAACAGACATTGTGACAGGAAGAACTCAAGCAAGTCTAAAACCATGGTAACCGTGCCAACACTTTGCTGGTTTATTGGGTCATTCGCTGTTGCACCAACGTTGTGTCGTACCAAAGAGACAGATATAGAGTAGAACACCATGGTTACTTAGGAAGTTTTATACCAGTGTTTATTTTACAATGATCAGTAACATGTAGACTTAAAGGTGATCTTTGTAATCATCTTGTAATTTCGTTATAACCTATAATTATTGCAAATACTTTTTTCACTCCGTCTGATTACACCTACAGTGCAAAACTGTGGATTCTAAAAGTGTCATCCTGTGTGATGCCAAGTGAAGACTTACTTATTTGAGTAAGGAGTGGTTTTGTTGAGCTGTGGAGCTCAGAGAGATATATACGGGTCATGTGTGTGGGTGAGCTGGTGAATTTTTTGAGAATAACATCCTGATTCCTCCATCTCATACCAAGATAGGAATATACCATGATCCTAACTACATGCCATCAATTGAAAACATGTTCTGGATTGTAGCACGTTTCATCAATCTATTTTGTTGCTAGGTAAAATAGCGAATTCAGTCATATTGATGGAAATAAATGGGAAATAAAAATCTACGAACTATATCCTCCTCAATGCCTCTTGCCTTATAAGTCCATAGATTTACTCCTCTGCTCAAGACAGACAAAAGGGTAGGAACCAAATATGAAGCTCAGATTGGTACTGCGTTTTCCTATACCAAATAGATTTCAGTTAGTTCACTAACAGGCTGGTCCCTTTTGTAAGAATCTTATGATTGCCAATCACCCCAGAGATTGGATTCCTTGCCTCATTTAGCGTGCTAACACGAAGGTAATGGAGCGTTTCCGTGGTAGCATCCAGGGTGCAATATGTGTCTAACTCGGCCTCTTTCAGACAATAACAGAACCGACTGGAAGTGTGGAAAACTGAGAGGGCATTTGAGGTCTGTCCATAAACTGTACTCCCCATTGTCCACTAGGGGCAACTACTTTTGAATTCTTTTGAATTTTAATTCTACAGATTGAGCTGTAAGAGAGGGTTGTGTCTATATAATTTCACGTCATTTATTTTGCACCATTATGTTAATTGTTGACGCTTATTTCTTGTTCAAGTTCAACTGAATGACGCTTGTATTGAACTCCGCAGCACTGTGAATATTGTTTTTGTTGAAACTCTTGATTTCTATTGTTTTATAGACCTTTGTCTTGTCTCTCGTTATTGAGGAAACAGCTGTAAGTGACATTGACGAAACCAACTGTGCCTTATTGAACAAACATATTGAAGCAAAAACAACTATTGACTTATTGCAAACCTCCATTCATGGTCACCAGATATATCTGGGACTAGTCTGCTGTGTTGATTTAACAACGGCCTTAACAGGCCCTATCTGGATTAACAGTGTCCTTTGGTTGACTTAAGTTAGACTGTAGTTGCTATGTAATCTGTAAATAGGCGGATTGGAGGGGACACAATTACACATAATTGAACCTTACAGAAGACTTGTAAAGCAAGTCATTTTAAGTCAGTCGAGGGAGGAAAACACATTGTAATAGTTTTTTTTAAGTGAATTATGTAGATTGTGTGACTGTGCCCTGCTGGTAAAATATTCATGCTGTTATGGTGTTACACTTCAGAACTCATCAGAGGCGTTTGTGCTTCCTAATGGCTACACAACAAGGCCATGAATGATTTAGTTAGAAGAATCTTGAGGGGAAAAGTGCTGAGCATTAGAGAATTAGGTAGGGCGGAACTCTCTGAGGCATTCCTTTACTGAGGACTCTATGCAGAATGGTAGCTGTCTCGAGCGCAAAGCTAAAGTATCATAAAAGGCTAATCAACAATTTACTATGAAACTGATGGCTTTGAAGTTGCCAGAGCAGAGCGGAAAGGAAGGGGATTTTGTTGACAACTCGTGGAATATTTTCCACTCAATTGTTGGGGACGTCACTGATTTATCAGCTTTCTCACTGTGTGGTAACCCTGTAACCCTAAAATAAAAATGTTGTATGTTTGGGAATTAATTTGTACTGATTCAAAACAGGCAGTTCTGGCAGTATTAAACCCTAAAACCATTTAAATGCAATCAAACCAAATGTGACCTGTTTAAAGCAAACAATATATAACAGTTTGTTCTTGGAGGTGACTTCCCTTGACTTAAAGTCAGATTTAGTGCAGAATTTGCAGAATGCAGAATTTGATTCTTCTCTTAGTGAGCTTAGTTTAGCATATCACTCTTCCAATCCCCCATGAATTTACAGCAGTTGTCTGCAGTTAGCTCAGCATAGGTTCCAGTCTAACCTATAATTGACATTATATATAAACCACAGACCTATCATTTAGTATTTCATTGTATACTTTTCACGATTACAATCCTTGTAAACCCTGACCTTCCTGCAGCTAATTGCAAATGGTCGCCATGCTCCTGACAAACCTGTATGTATCTGAGATGTGCAGTTTCCAGGCTCCAGAGTTGAGGAATGGGATGTGCTGAAGGATATGGACCATGTAACCTTTGCAGAAATGGTTAGCTGGAGAGCATTGTACAAACCACATTGAGCGAATGATAATTGGCAGCCTGTATCCTTGCGGTTGGAGGAGTTTTAGTCTAAGCTGATGTTGGCCATGAATCTATATGCATTTTTTCTTTTCTTTTTTGCTGGATTTGCAGTACAAAGGTGAACGACCTAGTGAGGGCCGTACTTAACATGCAAAGTCAGCCATGTTAAGCTTTAAGTTAACTGTATATTTCAAACGGACAGACAGGCAGTAATTCATTCTTAAAGATATGGAGGAATTTGACATGCCACGGTGGAAGCGTGTGTGCAGCTTATTTCACGCTAGTTTCATTCCAGCAAAACAAACATGGTTCAAACTTTTAATCTGCCAATTTCACAAAATGATATGTTTTATTAAAGGTCAATTGCACTTACAGTCTATACAGCAGAGAACATTGAAAAGTGAGAATCAGATACCAGTTTCTTCCAGTTGGGATTTTTTTTTAATGGTTTGAGGCACAGCCCATTTTGGTGTAATTATTAGTCATCTGAATTGAGAACTTATTACCGTACCCATATTCATTTATGCAATTTATGACTCAACTCACAACTAACAGGGGATTTGTAGGGTAGAGAATGATGTCAAGAATGATGTAACAAAACAACATAGGGAGATACAATACGATTTACAAGTGATTAACATCATATTGCATAACATTAGTTTAACTTTAAGAACATCGTTGAAATTAGCATTTCTCAGGACAGCACTAGAATGTTGAATATATCATAGAGTACAGGAGGAACCAATTAAAATACTATGAATGTCGTCTAATTTAACATCAAACTACAGAGAAGCAAAGTCAAAGGGAATCCAATCAGGAGATGATGTACCAGGAAATCTCTCTGTGTACTCTACAGTGCTGGCCAACAAGTTAGAGAAAACTTATTACCGAGAATAATCTTATATATTATTTAATATAACCTTATTATTGAGACATTTCTGTTCTGGTTGGCTACTCTAGCACTAATTCCTGTAGGGCTTTCTACTGTAAGTGATGGATGCAACTACTGGCTTCATTGAATTTGGCCACCGGCCTGACTGTAGCTCACATCCTGTTAGTTGGCACCAAGCAGAGACAACTTCTAGCCTTGAGGGATGTCCATGTAGCAAACCCCCAGGCTTTCAGCATACTGTATACCCAGAGGCTTCAATCACTATTACAGTAATAGACCAGTGCCAACCGTGCCAAATTGTTTATGACTAATTCGTTTTCTAAGAAGTGATTTTATGTACTGTAAGACATTAAGTATTGATTTCATACAGTACGTGACTTGTTTAAGTTCAGTACTCCACAAGTGTCAAAACTGTACTGTACGCCCAAGATGTATATAATTAGTAAATAGATTTGGTTGCACATCCAAAATAAATTTTGTCATGTTGGTTATTCAACTAAAATGTATATTTAAAAAGTTACAGGATTTCCTGGATGAGATGTGAGAATCACAAACTGCTGTGCATGGGTTCCCCCTAGTGGCACGGTGGAATGATCGCAATAATTTCAATATTACTAGACTCAGAAAAAGCCTATTGTTATTATGAAGTCAGTTGGGTCAGTTACTTACAGATGATCACAGACAGGGATCATAAACATTCTTACTACAACATATTGGAACAAAAAGAACAAAAAGGTTTCTCATGAAGGTTTTATTTTCTTTGTTTACAGATTTCTGATTGTGCTGGGGTGTTTGATATTGGCTATTTTAACAACTTTCAAAGAACACGAAAAGGACTCTGCCCACTGGCTTGTCATCCTGGTAAGTTACCTACATACACAAAGAGATCATGTTACTTCTGTATATCTCACTCTCACTAAAAATCACTTCCTGCCACAGTAATTCCTTGTTTGTGTGAACTTACATGGTGAAGAAAGCTATTTCTGATTCTGAATACCTGGTTGGATCCATCCTTATCAGATGAAATATACAAATAACCTTTGATCAACTTTTTTCTTGTTTGATTTTCTCAGGAAACCTTCACCATCTTCATCTTTGGGGCAGAGTTTGGGCTGAGGATATGGGCGGCGGGATGCTGCTGTCGATACAAAGGGTGGAGGGGGCGGCTCAAATTTGCCCGCAAGCCCTTGTGTATTTTAGGTAGGAGAGATGCACCATGCATGTTGCTGGAGCTTCTGTCTTGGTTGTACCCACAGCACACAGAAAAAAAACTATAAGAGGACTGGAGTCTGTTCCGTTCAAACGTACAGTATGGTAGAGCCATTTTCAATGTGATATTTTTTTTGTCAAGCATGCAGTTAGAAGACATATTTGACCTAATGCTGTATCATACAAGAAGTATATCTTGCTAAATGGTTTAAATTTCACAATCCCCCCCCCCCCCACACACACACACACACACACACATACACACAGACACCACCGCACATTCCATTACAAAGTATTTTTCCTTCTTTCCCAGACATTTTCGTGCTGATTGCCTCTGTGCCGGTGGTAGTGGTGCGTAACCAGGGCAACGTGCTGGCCACGTCTCTTCGCAGCCTGCGTTTCCTGCAGATCCTGCGAATGCTTCGCATGGACCGGCGCGGGGGCACCTGGAAACTACTGGGCTCGGCTATCTACGCGCACAGCAAGGTACAGAGACCCCCACTGTACTGTTTTAAGGATGCCCTTTACGCCTGGTGTGTTCGAAGCACGCCAGACCAGCCTAGGTAAATTTCTGGAACAGGTGGAATGCTGTCGTTTGCGTGCTGGTAGAAGCTTGTTCGTGAGTAGAGTTGCAGTTGTGGTGGTTGTTTGAATTTTGGGGGTCTTTAAAGTCCTTTCATAGACTTAAACTCATCAATCATCACGTAAAATATATGTTTTTTTGTCTTCAGTCTTCATCTTAGTTATGTACAAATCAAAGTGTTCCATAATGTGGAGAATATTAAATTATGAGCCGTTAAATGTCAGGGTCAACTATGCATATACGTAGCATCCTGCAGTCCGCACAGAAACAGGATATTGCAGGATGATCCTTATAAACCATTAATGATCCACACACATTCACAGAGCACTAACGTGTGCAGAAGGCCTGTTGAAAGCGTCCTGTATATTAAACCGCACAGGAGTTATCGACCTGTATTTGGTAATCTGTGATGTTCCTCCAGGAGTTGATCACTGCCTGGTATATCGGCTTCCTGTCCCTCATCCTGGCCTCCTTCCTGGTGTACTTGGTGGAGAAGGACGACGTCACCATGGACGTGTCTGACCCCGACAACCCCACTGCCCAGCCCAAACCCCAGGACTTTGACACCTACGCAGATGCTCTTTGGTGGGGCTTGGTACGTGTGTAGAGACTGACAAAGTGCTACTGCATATACTCACACATGATTGGAATGGATGGGGGTCAGATGTCTGGGCGGTTAGGGAGTCGGGCTAGTAATCAGAAGGTTGCTGGTTCGATTCCCGGCCTTGCCAAATGACGTTGTGTCCTTGGGCAAGGCACTTCACCCTACTTGCCTCGGGGAGAATGTCCCTGTACTTACTGTAAGTTGCTCTGGATAAGAGCGTCTGCTATATGGCTAAATGTAGATCTATAACTTTTATGATTCTATAATTCTGCATGTTGTCGATATAAAACTCATAGATTTTTGAACTGAATTTGTGTGAGTCATTCGCCAGCAAAATTCTGACCCAGATCTTTTTTATTATATATATTGTTTTATTACGACCTGTATATCATGTTGAACTACAAAAGAAAACATTGCGTCCCACAAGGCATCTTAAATAAGGCCATGTTGTTAACGAATGAACGTCATGTTTCTGTGTAGATCACGTTGACTACAATTGGCTACGGGGACAAAACCCCCAAAACGTGGGCCGGGAGACTGTTAGCTGGGACGTTCGCTCTGATTGGAGTGTCCTTCTTCGCTTTGCCTGCGGTGAGTATACAGCAGGATTGACTGTGCTGGTCTGGCTACGTTCACATTAAAAAAAAAATAATGACATTTCCCCTGGCAAGTTAGTTAATAGCATATTATCGTTTATAATGACAGCCTGACAAGGTTAAGCACAGCGTGAAGGGCGATCTCAAAGTTTTTTACTTATTACAGTGTTCCGAACAACTAACTTTAAAATGTAATTGTTATCTTTTGGCTTCTAAGTACCAATGACACTGACTCTACTACTTAAATCACTACTTGCGTCTTAGAATCACTGATAGAAAACAACACGCAGTTAGGTTATTTATTTCAAAAGAGGCAAATGCTTCATGATTAGTCTATAAATATACATCTTCTCCCTATGGATGTACTTCCCTTTGGCTATGTGTGGTTGATAAACCGAGCACACCCCATGAGGGATCTACAGTTGATTAATGGTGTCTATTTCAGCGATGGGATCGGTAGTTAATTACTTCTGTCTATCCCTGCAGGGCATCCTAGGCTCAGGCCTGGCTTTGAAGGTTCAGGAGCAGCACAGACAAAAGCACTTTGAGAAGCGCAGGCATCCTGCCGCCGGACTTATCCAGGTGAGCTAACGTGAATCTTAGTAAGGAAACCTAACCCTAACGATGTGGAACTTAGTGATGTGGATCTTAGTCAGGAAAACCTAACCCTAAGCCTAACCCTAATGATGCAGACCTTAAAGGCCTTTGCACACTGAGTCCGATATTCGTGTCCGAAATGTTTCGCACGTTAAAAAATAAATACGACCTCACGTTATGTAAATCGCGCTTACACACTGCCTCCGTGAATTGTAGCATTGCTTTTATTTCTGTACAGTCAGCCTGGCGATATTATGCCACCAATCCAATCAGAGAAGATCTTATTGCCACATGGAGATTCTATGAGACTATAATCTCTCTTCCTTGTTTCAGGTAAGTGATGTATACCATAGGTTCTGGCCATTGTAAAACAGATCTATTAAAGCACAATGTTTTGCTTGTTTCCCATTGTAAACCTGTGGTGATACTGTATAGTTGTGCTCGTACTGTATTTGTGGTCAGTGTCATTTAATTATTGATTTATATATATACACTATAATTTGTTAGTTTAAATTATCATCATTATTCTTCAATTTACTTTTTTCCTGTTCTGTTTTATTCTTTAGTTTGCATGATTAACTTTTTCCTGAATCCATTGGAGACCTTGGTTTCCACTGAAACAGGATTTCCCCGTGACAATACAAGTGATACATCTGTGAGGTACAGATGTCCTCTGGCCCCTCTGATCCCGACTGGTTCGCCAAAAATATATGAATGAAAACAGACAGAAAGTGTATAGTGTTATTACCGTCTGCCTGGACAACAGACTTTGTTGTTTTTAATCGGCAAAACAAACTTTAATGACCAACATTTTCTATTTGTGTCCACAGGAAGGATAATTTGGAGGGCGTATCAAGGTAAGTCTCCATTCTTTGATCCCTGACGATGATACACCTCTCAAACATATGGTATACATTGGGGGGTCAGATGGCTGAGTGGTCAGGGAGTCTGGCTATTAATTAGAAGGTTGTTGGTTCGATTCCCGGCCGTGCCAAATGACGTTGTGTCCTTGGGCAAGGCACTTCACCCTACTTGCCTCGGGGAGAATGTCCCTGTACTGTAAGTCGCTCTGGATAAGAGCGTCTGCTAAATGACTAAATGTAAATGTAATGTAAACATATCCAACATTTCTGATGGCATTTTAATGATCTCTTTAAGCCAGAAAAAGTAATGATAAAATCTGAATATTCCCTCTTCAAATAACTTCAGACAGTAAATCAGAACTCGTATCAATTTCCCTACAAAGTAGTGGCTAATGGTTCCAGTAAATATATGTTCCATTATGGACATTCACATATGTTGCACTTTAATGAAGATGTCCATCATATCAGACATTTTATGACATAATTGTTGAGATTATTTCAGAATCCCATTAGTGAGTCCATTAGTTTGTTTTAAATAATAAATGGCAGCTGCATCATCCAGAGAAAAGAATAATGACGAGTCTTGGGTTGTTTAATTAAAATGTTATTGCTCCACATTTAAAATGTTACCTGGACCTGGTTTATTTGTAAATTTGATCAACTATAGTGCAGTGACCGTGTAGGTGAAATAGTTTTGTGATCTGGCGAACGGGGTGGGTCTCGGAGCACATCCTGCCATGCAGAAGGATACTACACTTAACACCGCACATCCTTGGGTTGTTAACAACACCTTCTTTATTCTAACTTCATACTGTGCCCAGTTTTCAATATCATTGAGCCGCAGAAAGACAGAGAGAGAGATTCCTGCCTTTATAGTTAGATGGAAACGTATTAAGGTGCCCAGATGATGTTACAGTATGAATGTCTTTTCTCACAAGCCCACAGAGCAGATAGTGGGCTTTTCCAGAAACCTCAATGTAATATGATATGACACCTTTCTTTGGCGCCCTCTGAAGTATATGTTGTCTGAGACAAAGAGAAAGACATGATGCTATTTCACAAAAATCTTCACAAGTCTTCATAAATAAACAGAAAATTAAAACCATCATTAATTTAATTGCAATTCACCACAAAAAAAAAATCTAATCATACAGTCTAATAACACCTCTGTTCTCTCTGTACTGACTCTCACGCTCTCAGACTACTCTGTCATCTCCTTCCTGTTTGCGTGTCACTGTGCTATGCACCACACTCACCACTGCTTCCTTGGTCCTGATAGTCTGGTAATGAGGACCTATCAGTGCATACGTTCTGCTCCAACGCCTTGGCCCTGACCACTGCCCTCTGCCTCTACTCCCTCTCTCTCTCTCTCTCTCTCTCTCTCTCTCTACTAATCCATGTTCACCACTCAGGATTGAGTTACTGGCCCCTAAATGCTACTTGGCAGCTGTCCCAAAAGCCAAGCCCTGGACACCTCTGCCAACACTCAGACATGAGAGAGGGAGAGAGAGAGAGGGAGAGACGGAGAGAGAGAGAGACAGAGAGAGAGAGAGACAGAGAGAGACAGAGAGAGGGAGAGACGGAGAGAGAGAGAGAGAGAGAGAGAGAGAGAGAGAGAGTGAGTGAGAGAGAGAATGTGAGAATGAGCGAAGCAAAAGTGCAAAAGAAAGAGTGCACTGATAGGATCTGGGGGTGGGAAATGAGTGGCCTGACATTATCATCACGCTGGCTTTGAAAGATCAGGTGGATGTGAGCCAGAGAGTTTTTCAGCAATGACAGAAACAAAAGTGGCCCTGCTGTAGAAATAATGGACGATAAGCCAAGAACCAAGAGGTTATCTGCCCGCCCTTGTCGCCTATCAAAATGTTATTCCCCGGACATATAGTATATGTGTGGAGAGAAAGGAAACCGGGGACTTTACTTCAGAGTGCTGGTGATACTGATACTGTTTGAGGGTATAGAAACAGAGAAATGACATCATAACTGAGAGGATTGGGTGCATCGCAACGCTTTGAAGACCGGAGCGTCTCAGAGGACGAGCGGTGAACGAAGGGGATCGTGGAGACGTTTTTGTTGTGCTCTTCGATTATTGTAACAGATCGCGGTAATCACGTCTAATTTTCTCTCCTTTATCCCGTCAGAGAGGCGGGAAAGAGAGTCTCTCTTCCCCCTTTAAAGCTTCCCATTCTCCAGCCTCTCACCACCGTAATCTGCGCGTCCCTTTCTGCCCGGGGCGAGATAGAGGAGCATATTGTGTCTCCTCTGTGGGAGAAAAGTCCGGGAGAATGCTTTGCGTTTCGGAGGCCTTGTTGTGCTGTTGTCGGCTCAGGTTACCTTCACCCAAAGCACAGGAGTCTTGTTTTACCCAGTGGGCTCTCTACTTTGCCAAATATTGCCAGTGATTGGACAATAAAGGAGTCCAATCTCCTGTGGTTCTTTGAGTCTTCCTTAGTGCCAAAGCACTGTTTCTTGGAAGCTGAAAAACACTCATTTCTAAATAAGAGGTTGTTTAAAGAAAGGGGATACTCAACTGAGTGTGTGCCCTGAGAAGGCCCAGTTGCCCTGGTATCAACATTCTTATCTGAGTTCACCGTCGTTTATCGTCAATTATCATTAAAGAAACCATCAATAACACCAAATAAAGAGTATCGATATCTTGAAATGGATCTGACCCAACTTGCCCCCTTTCTCTTTAGTAGCCAAAAGTTGACCTTGCTGGAGCGAGTGCGCCTACCCAACTCCCGGCAGTCCATAGGGAGGGGTAAGCCCATCATGCCAGGAAACACAGACTCCATAGAAGAGAGCCCTTCGAAGGAGGCCAAACCGGCTGGCTTCAGTAACCGGGAGCGTTTCCGCACCGCCTTCCGCATGAAAGCCTACACGCTGCGCCAGAGCTCTGAAGGTACAGAGACAACACAAAGACTTCCAAAAAGTCTATTTCAGTTACATTTTATTCTGTGATATAAAGAGCTCTCGTTGCATCAGGTTGTTGTCGATTCAGGCTTACTTTTCACCACAGTCGGAAAAGCACAAAGGTTCTTGGGTGCCGTGCTATCACTGTGTCTCAGTGACCAACGGTTTTCGTATGTTGCATATAAGGATATCTGAATCCGACGTCCTTTGAAATCACCTGCTAATATGTTCAGTTGTGACATTTTGTTTGTCCCACCAGATGCTGGAGGCTTGCAGGACCCCGAGGAGAGAGGCTTCCCTCCAGACATCCTGCTGGAAGAAATGATCCCCACTTTGAAGCTGGTCATCAGAGCGGTCAGGTGAGCCTGCAGCCTTTAAGTTCCAGCTGCCGTGCAGGAAGTTCCAGCTACTGTACAGGAAGTTCCAGCTACTGTAAAGGAAGTTCCAGCTACTGTCCTTCCTGAACTTCCTGCAGCCACAACAGACCCCCCCCCCCCCCACCACCCTTCCTCCAAGGAACAGAACTCATAGCCTCAGCCAAGCCAGTTCAGAAACAACTCCCGTCAAATTACAGTTTAAATCCTTTCAAACTATTTGAGCGTTTGCTTGAAGCTGTCTACTGTGCTGGGTGAGAGTGAGGGAGATAGCATTTTGACTTATTCTCTCCGGTTTTCTCTGCCTTAAAGCTCAAATCAAGCACAGTTTAGGGATTACAGAGTTGGAAGCACCATTTGAGGGCTTGTTAAGCTGTCTTTCTCTTGTCTCCGGAAAGACCAGTAGGATGAAGGATTGACTACCAGGGCTCACATGAAATAAAATACCAATGCAGTAAAGGTTTTTATTCCCTAAGAACAGTTGTTCTTAGGGAATAAAAACCTTTACCGCAGTGCTATAACCGAAGCATAAATCATTGCTATTTGACGGCATTGTAGACCAGAGACTGGGAATCGTTTCCTTTGTAAACACCAAACACAGACACACATTTAGTTGAACATCTATAGGCCACACCTTTGACATAATGTAAGAACCCAATGTTTCATGAATACCTAAGAGATGAGTGATCAACACACCATGAATGTGTATTCCCTTCCACTCCCATTATCTGTGTGTGAATGGACTCGTGAATAGGATGTTGACTTGTGTGGGGTTTCGTTTCAAGATAAGTTCTTGCTGTCAGAGAGTGATACTTGTCTAGCACCACTCTACCACGGAAAGGCTGTTGAGTTCAAGTCACCAATAAGAGGTTTCGCTGTGCATGTGTCAAACAAAGCAAGCCTGAATGAGTTCTCAGACTAATCAGTTTAAATCATAAAAAACGTTGCCAAGTTTTTTCAATGGCGTAAAGAAGTTGTCAAGTTGTGTTTATAGATGTTTTTACAATATAGCAATCATTATTAATCCTATTCAATAGCTGATATCACATTACAATTTTATGCAAACATTTAAAATGTTCCTTGTTTAAGTACATTCATACCGTCTTTGGTTAGAGTCATATTTAAGTAGTTTCTAATGGATTTTATCATATTGATCATATATATCTTTCATAGTCTAATAGGCTCCAATATTTTCTCATATGAACTGTTTCTCTCACAGGATCATGAGGTTCCTCTTAAACAAAAAGCGATTCAAGGAGACGTTGAGGCCTTACGATGTGAAGGACGTGATCGAGCAGTACTCAGCCGGCCATCTGGACATGCTGTGCAGGATTAAATACCTTCAGACAAGGTGGGCAGTGTTGGGTTGGAGTACATTTAAACGTACGCTTTCTAAAGCATCCAGATGTGCTCACAAACATGAATGCGTGAGGTGACTTATTATTACATTTAGGAGGTTGTTTTCTACTTTGAGCGTCCACGCATTCCTCTCGTGCAGCGTCAAACTGCCGTGATGAATTCACGTCAGGAAACAAATCAAAGAAATCAAGTTACGTTGTGTTCTACATTTCAACTCAAATCTCGTTGTTCTGCGCTTCTTTCGCTTTTCAGAATAGACATGATCCTGGCCCCTGGACCCCCTCTCACCCCGAAACACAAGAAGACTCAGAAGACACCCTTTGCCTACCCACCTCAACAGTCTCCCAGGTCCAAACCCAAAAAGCATTATGTGCCAAGACATTTGCATACTCAATATGCATAGATCTTCATTATGTCACATTCCATCTCTTTCCTGATCCCTTGACCTACCACAAATGTACCGTGTTGACATATTTATGTGGTTGAACTATATTTTTCTGTGATTGTGTTGCAGACAAGAAACCTATCTAGCCAAAGCATCCTTGCCGGATGCTGATGACCAAAGCATGATGGGCCGATTCGTCAGAGTAGAGAGACAGGTAAAGAGCTATTAGACTTGATTGAAACCTTCTGGTTGAGTGCTTATTGCCTGACCACAACGCAATTTTCAATGGCTAATGGGCTTATCCTCAATGACCATGGCCAACATAAGCTAAATCTACACTGTGCACATCTAAATTTAGCAATGATTGGGTGGTCGTTTTTTCCTCTTCGTTCTTTTGGCTCCTGTATCTACATACTGAACTGCATTTCTTTTAAATTGAGATCGTTTTAAGACGTTAGTGTGCAAAGACGTTCCTGGGATGGGGTAAGCAATGTTACCCAGCAGCTTGTAAAACATGAATGGGATCTGGCACATGATGAGCAACCATGAGCAGGAGCGTAGGTTTATTTTCCAATGTGGGGGGGGGGGATTTTGAGGAACTGAGGACGGGGTCATTGAATAAATGTTTAATAAAACTTTTCCAAAAGCGAGTGGGACATGTTTCACCCATGCATGATGAAACCTACCCCCCCCTGCCCATGTGTGTGTGTCCAGGTGGAGGACATGGAGAAGAAGCTGGACTTCCTGGTGGACATGCACGTCCAGCACATCGAACACCTCCAGGTGGACTCGGCCGGTGCAGCTCACATGACCATGGATCCCTGTAACCCCACGGGGGGCGACCCCCTCTGCGGCCTGGATGCCAGGGACGGCCATGGCTACGCCGAGATCCGCCGGGTCTTCTTAAACTACAGCGAGACCTGCCCGCACATGTCTTACCAGGTACCCGTGAGCAAGGTCATGCCTTACTATAGCCACCACAAGGAGCTTCGCACTGCTGGGAGGGGAGAAGGGGGAGGAGGGCTGGGGCTGCCTGGGGGTGGGTGCCTACTCCTGGATCACCAGCACCCCCCGCCCCCGCCCCACCGCCACCCCGGCCCCATCCGAACCTACACAGAGCGGCCTACAGTCCTCCCCATCAGCTCCCTGCAGGACTTCCAGATGGCTGGGCGAGGGGAAGGGGACAGCCCCTGCATGGAGCAGCTGTCGGCGGGGCTGGGCAGGACCACGGGGCAGGGAGGGGACACGCCGCTCTCCATGCTCTCGGTGAACCACGAGGAGCTGGAGCGCTCTCCCAGCGGATTCAGCATATCGGGCGAACAGGAGGGGGAGGGGGACCCCACGATGGGTGCCGCTGGGGAGGAGGGGGGAGGAGAGCAGGCTAGGGAGAGACGCTACCTGGCGGAGGGGGAGACCGACACGGACTCTGACCCCTTTACACCCAGCGGGGGGGCTCTCCCCCTGTCCTCCACGGGGGAGGGCTTTCCTGACTCTGTGTGGAACACCCCTCCATGAGCCCACCCAAGCCCTTACTGACTCGAACCCCAGATCTAACTTGACTGAAGGTGAAGAGACAGGCCATGCCTGGAGATTTAAGTCGTTTTGGGGTCAAAAACACTTGGTGTGAAGTCAAAAACAACTCCAGTCTGAACAAACCTGGGTAAGATCGGTTTTTACCTCAGAATGGTTTGATGGACTTGGCATTGTCATCAACTCTCCCAAGTCTATTGACACACACTCGACTCAGTGGCAGAGGGAAAGCAGAAGCTTCTCGGGAGCTTACATAGACAACAACTCACTGTTTGTATAGTAAACAGACTTTGTACAGTCCACTCACCACAGAAATTTAGCGAGGATGAGAAATATATAAACATTAATACAACTATATATATATTCACCCAAAGCTTTATCGCTGCAAAGCAAACCGCACTGCATGTAATGCATGCAATTTTTAGAGGTAGACATTGCAAAGTTCAGGTATCAGGTCAAAGAAAACGAGTTTGAATGGATACTTATAAATGCTATGCCATTTTGTAACACTTATTTTTTTATAAGAATTCATTTTCATTTTTTTGCATGGTTTGCATGATGATGCACCATTTAAGAACGGTTGAGATTAATATTTTTAACCAAAAGTCTCCTGTTTCATTGTTTTATACTAGTTGGTTATTACTATGGGAGCTTCAACAACAGTGGCAAGTCAAAGATAAAGCATTCCATGATGTTTGTTTAGCCATACACTTTGTAGGAAGCTTAAAACATGTATCTTCATTTTTCAAGCTGTATGCTTCACTGTGAATCCTTTCTGGAATTCAATCTCAAACACTAAAACCCATGTTCTATGGCACATCTTGTCTTTATTTAATGCTTTCCTTCATTGCATCCAAAAACAAATCAATAAAATAGGATTTATAGGCTCATATATATTCAGAAGTGAAAGACACTGATAAAAGGTAACTGATAAACATGTAAAGGAAACTGGTTGCAGATGGACATAGGTAATGAACTGGGAATACAGACCTAGGTACAGTAAGTGTTAATGAACATTGATGTCCACACATCAATGTATTTAGCCCAGTCATAAGGTACTGTATATTAAGACAAGACAAATCGTGTTTGATAACAGCGATAACGCCCTTTGGGCAAGCTAAAAGGTTAAAAAGAAAAAAAACATTTTCAAATAAATTCTGAGAAGCTAAATTGTTGACTACATTTAATGTGGGTTAATTTACAGGGTAGTATCTAAAATAAAATGTTGAAATGTTTGATAAAAAAAAGCTAAGTTAGCAAGTATAATAAATGTGGAAAGTTTGCATTTGGCCATCTTAATGTAGGAAGATGTATTAAAGTATTTTAAATGTCGTCTTACTAACTTGATAAAAGTAAGAGAAACATGGCCAAGGAATTATGAGGATTTTCCTCATAAATATCTAATTGAAGATGAACAAAGATCGGTAAAAGTACAACATGAACAGCATGCTTCATTGCGTAGATACAAGTCCCTTCCGGTTATCTGTAACCATTCAAACACATCAAGCCCAAACATCGGTCACTTAATTTAGACAGGCCATTAACTTTAAGACTTTAACTATGAAAGTTTTTCATGTGACATTCAATTTAATATACATTCCTAAATTAGTCAAATACCAACCTATCAGGATGATTATCAGCAATTGGCTGCTGGTTACCTATTTATCAGCATGCGTTGTGATCAGATGTGTGAGTGTAGGAACATAGCGTTCACTATCTAGCGGTAACACTGGATCCATCTGTTTTAACTGTGTTTTGGCTCTCTGGAATCATTATCTTCATTGTGCCTTCAACATGTAGTCTACACCAACTGTCATTCTCCAATGGTGGATTTGACGCCACCGACAGAAATGACACAACATCTTTTGTGATTCTACAATGTCCACATCTACATTCCATGCTGTTTTTATTGCTCTCGATGTACACTTATGTAAGATTTTCATTTGAATACCGTTAAAATTGATTTCTTCGAGTCAAAAGGAATCACTGTAATTTCTTAACAAAAGCAGGCTGGATTTTGATGAGGTAACTAAGTGTGATTGTTCATCATTGTCCACCCACCAAAGAATGCTGTTTTTGTTTGAGTTCTTATATAAAAAGGCAGATTATGTAACTTTTTATCTAAATTCACCTTTTGTAAACATTCATCCCTGAGCTGAATTTATTTTCTTTCTTTATCTCCATCCTCTTGCTTTTGATCATTTACCGTTTAAAATAATCAACTGACACCAGACAAATATTTAAAATCTGAAATATATTCTTCATCAAGTATTCATACAGTAGCATGTCAGCTACGATCAATATGTATGGATTTATATTTGCACGGCAAATTACTGTTTTAAACCTTTCAAAAATCTATATTGTCTTGGGGGAATTTTCCAAATACAATAAGAGGTCTTCCAAAATATAAATGTTAGAGGTAAGTTCAATTCAGTTTGGAACGTCAAACTGAATTGAGAAAATTATGTGAGTCTACTATGTGTCTGAGTTGTTGTGTGTTTAAGCCTTTGACATGCTGCAACCATAGGAACAGGCCTATAAAATAGCCATTTTACTTTCTTATTAGTTAATGCAATCAGGTAAGATTATTGAATCCAGTAAACAACATACACAACATACTTTGTGTAAAAAAAAAAAAAAATAATAATAATAAAGCAATGGATTTACCCAAATCTTTCTAGAAGCCTGTTTGCCAACGTTTTAACCTTTTATTTGACAACAAGTGGCTGTTCGTGTTAATCATCCACATTGAAGTTATTGTTTTTGAGACACTGATCTGTCATTAAAAAAGCCCAATACCTACTTGGCAGGTGAATGAGGGTTAATATGTTGACTTGTAAAAGTTGTTTTCACAGTCAGAGAGTCAGCTGAGAGGGGTCGTCCATGCATGGCGCATCAGCATGGTTGTGAAGTTCTGCTGTCCAGTATCAGTCACCGTAGCACAGAGCCCATCGCCCATTGGGAAACAATGTTCCATTACTGCAGCTCATCTTCATTTCCTCTCAACTGATTCCGCTTACAAACTGATTTCTAACTGGCTTATTATTGGCTGTTGTTAATTCGCCATCATTTGGTTCCCATGCCACCCAACATGTGCACCTACCCCCAACATCACAACTTATGTTTTAAATGGTATTTGGTCATGTAGGCCTACATGTTTATAGTCTGAATATCAGGCTTCATATATGTACTGTGTTACCCTGTTCCAGTCAGAGAGGGCAGCAGTGCTAGCTACAATGTCTTGGTTTATAGATCAGATTTGGTTATTTGTATACTGTAAATGCATACCATGAAATGTGCGGATGTACATTTGGTACAACCTGTGATTATGGATATACAACTGCTATGAATTATTTGTGCCTTGCCCTTTTAAAGTATAATTTACAGATCACTTGTTTTTGTTGCTTTGTTTCAAGTAGCTGTTGATTCTTTTTTACTGTCATACTCATGGAAAAACGTTTGGCTTAGTGGCATATGATTATGATGATCGACAGACGAAGACTAGCAGAATATACACAACATTTTTAACTTGTTCAAAGGTGTGGAGACTTTTTTTTTCTGACAGGCATTCATTACTATGACAGTTTTATGTAGCCAATTAGCAGAAACTTCATTGAGGTTAAAACCTTTTCTTTCCCATTCTCCTACTTTAAATAGTATTATGATAATACAACTGGTAACACATTACTTTGAGTTTATCTGACTGAATATGTAACAACAGAGTAATCTCAAAGTAGTTTTGTTTAATATCAACTTAAGGTAAAGTGTTACCAAACTACTTTACACTAGTGGCCTTCAGAGCTGTATAACATTGCTTTACTCATTCTAGTTTTCAAAAACGTACTTGTTATTTATATTATGAACTACACCACTTTTAACATTTTGATTCGATGATATGATATGCAAATGGATATTCTTACTTGATTTTTCTTATGTTGTTGTCTTTTCAATTGCACCTGTTAATAATAAAGAGACATAAAAAATAAGGAAGACTGGAGTTTCTGTGTAGCTGCCAGTATAATTATATCAGTCAAGCTGCATAACCTTCTCATCTTAACTTTGTTAACTAAAGTTTCTGTACTCCAATATAACAGAAACAGGGTTGACATTAACACATTGAACCAATAGACCCCCAAAAACTAGTGCTGAACTGTACAGAAAAGACTTGACAGGTTTTTAAATCCACAGTCGGTTTTGTCCCAGGAGACGTTTTTCCCAGGCCCTTGCCAGTGTCTCAGAGCCCCCAAGGCTCATTTCTCCCTGCCAATTACGGCTGTGTGCCCGTGAATATGAGTGCCCGTGCAACCGGAGTGCCCACCATTCCTCCATCATTAAAGCCTCTCTTTCACTCCTCTTCCCCTTCGCTGCCGTCGGGGGTCTCAAATGACACGCCAGCAGCTTATTACAGCTATTTACACAGCCACCAGCGGAGGCCAATAGGACCGGGCCCAGTCGTCTCACTATGCCTACCTGCTGGACTCCCAGACTGCTGTGCCTAGCCTCCGTCCCTGACGTACAGCCTCGGTGAGCTGCCAGTCTGATATCGGGCTTCACCGTTCAGTGGATGGGAAAAAAGGCTTTCCTCTTGCGCCACGGCTGCCTGTGTGACGCGGTGGAGTTTGATGTCGGTGGGGAAACTGTGTGGTTGATTTCAGGCAAGGGATTAACAGAGGTAAGCTGTCTCGCTTTTTAGACTGGCTTTTGAGGGTGGGAATGAGGGGGGAAATAAGATGGATAGATAAGTTGGCTAACAATATATGACTTTAAAATAGATTTTTTTCCTTGTGTCTGTGTGAAATACATTTTTGAGAGAAAACTTATTAATTTATTCATTCAGTTTATAGCAAGTGCTAAATTTCAACTGCCGTCCCTGGATGGGTCTTTTCCACAATAACACATAATAAAATCAACATAACATTTTAAAAATACAAAATAAATAAAATACACAGTGCAATTTTACATATTCAGAACACTCATTCTAAAAACTCATTCTAAAAGTACACAATGTAATTGTACTGATTGAAAACTCACTCATTCACTCTCAGACATTTACAAATGGGTACAGTTTTGGTTTGCTTTCAGCCATGCCTTAAGCTTAGAGGTGAACATTTTAAACTCAGAAATGTTCTTAATCTCTGTGGGTAGTGAGTTCCACAGTTCACAAGCCCTATAAGAAAAGGCTGATGTGCCAAGAGATGTTCTACGCTGTAGGATTTTACAGTTTTGGTTTGAGGAGCCTTTTGTCACTCTAAATGTTTGAAATCAGTATGTGTGATTATGATGTTCCCTGATTGTGAGTTTAACATGGTTTTATATATATGTCAGTATTGCACGTAATACAAACTACATATCTATATGGCTTTGGAATATGTCTTTATTTATCTTCATTTGAGGGGCCCGATTGCAGAAGTTACAACTTCAAACTTGAAGGTTTCAGAGAGGAGTTGTGCTTCACTAAGATCACCTCAGAAGTTGAGGACATCCATTGGTGACATCATTGTATGGCGGACACTTGCCCCCAATTGAAGCGAACCAATTAAGTTTTTCCAGTTTGGTGTCTGACAGCTTCATAACGGTGCTGTGTTGTTGTGGTAGGGTTCTCACATGCAATGGAAAGCTTCTGGAAGTCAAGATATCGCTCAAGTCTGGGTCTCAGGATATGTGTGTCTGTGGTTTTACTTCTAGTCCTCTTCAACATAGGTAGGACATGCACTTCACTTTATTCCTTAACTGCCTTTTCCTGTGCATCTTTATTTACGTTTCAAGTGTACACGTATGCATGAAGCATTGACGATGCATCCTACTGTGTTGCAAAACGTGCTGTAAATCATTATTTTTATTAGGAATTTCAGACAATATCCTACTTGTCCTTTGAGAACCCATGGGTTCAATCTTACTATTACTAAAATTGCTGATTGTTGATATCTGTTTTACCTCCTGCTATGATATAGTTATAAGACATAAAACCAAAGAAGTAATGTCCAAGAGAGATGTTCTAGCATCAACAGGTACAAAGACTTTAGTTTTTCATCTTCTTATAAAACAATTAACTATAACTAACTGCTGTCCATATCCTCTGTAACCATGGAAACCATGTATCAAATATATGCGATTTTCTTTCATTCTTCATTACATGCAATTGTTCATGAAGATTACTTTTACTTTACTTTTACTTTCATTGTTTTTCTGATACCCCTCGTTTTCTGCAATATTCATAATGGCAATTTGTCCATTTTCGTGAACTATGGTGCGTATACTTTCTTCCCAGAAATCCCAGCGCAATATATTGATCCAGCAGCAATAGATCTTACCCCATTGGTCAATACATTAATTAATTCAACACAATCAGGTAAGTTGGTAAAAGAATGTCGATAACAGTATCATTATGATTGTGGGAAAAGGTGATGTTGATGTAACCTACTAAGTTCTTAGTCCAAATAATTTATCAGATATGTTTGATAAAAGAAGTGTTCTGATTCTACTGGAATTGTACAGTTTTAACGATACAGATTGTATACAGATGACTTGCATCATATATGACGTATCGGTTTAGTACTTTGGTGTCACAAACTCTCTTTTCTGCACCCGCAGGATCACATCAGCTATTTTCCCTGCTTACTGTGACCTCACACAGTTCCCTGGCCCTTCATAAGCTCACTCTGCTGGTCTACAACAGTAAATAACCTATATGTGATCATGTAGCTTTATTACAGTGGGTGTCATACCATACGTAATATGCATTATCTGGATTTAATTTACGGCCACGCTTGCTCTGATTATTAAACCTCCGGCCATGTCCTTTTGCATGGTACCACTACGCCCTCTTGTGGTAGATGACGGTAAGGAACACTCATGACCTGTGGCATCGATCAGTTTAAGGGGGAAATGAAATGTACCATTTACATGAATGCTTTTAGCAGACGCTTTTATCCAAAGCGACTTCCAAGACGGAGCTTAACAAAAGTGCATACGTCACTGATCATAACAACGAGATAGCCCCACACATTGCGGGTAGCCAAAACATGAAGCATTCATTGTGAAAACCAAATAAGTGCCAAAGGGAAGAACCATAAGAGCATATGCTACATATGTAAGCTACATGCTAGTTAAACAAGTTACAACCAAACAACATGAACTTCAAGGGTGTAACTTCGGAAAAAGCCACCAAAACATTTGTAAATGCTAGCTTATCATACCCAGTGCGTTAGTAATATAAGATATCCTCTCAAGATCAATTTCAAAACGTTGTAATAGTTGGTCCATTGTGAAGACATTTAGCTAGTGAGGCCATATCCCGAGAAGATAACTGGAGGTAGCTACCTGAAGATTCATCTTGTTCCCAGGCTAGCTAACTGAGGCAATATGAGAGGAAACATTTAGCAAAGGCAAGCAAAACAACTGCATGGGCAATCAAACTAGTAAGGGATACAAAATTAGCTAGGGACGCTGCAGTTTTCAGCATTTTAGCTAGAGTTAATATTAACATACTTATTTCCAACTTGTGATACTTTTATTAGATAACTACTATTTTTTCTGTTATGTAGTTTCAAGTTTCCAAAGTTTCGAGAACAATATGTTTCCGAAGAGGTACTGTTATTGTGTAACAAACGAAACAAATGATTTAACAGGTAAGACAAATTGTAAAAACTCAATTTCTGCCTCTTGTTCCTTGTCTGGGTGAGGCAATATAAAATGATAATTTCTTCACTGTGTTTAAGGAATAACATCACTGTGTTTAAGGAATAACATTTATGTCTCTACTTTTCCAAAAGATTTTACAGCAATATTATTGGATGTGATGGGAAATTCCACAAGCTATCTACATGAGCTGTTCAAATCCAGCTCTATACTATCAGGTATAGTGGAAGATAAACTGGTTGGTTGTTTATATTTTTTAAAGGCCTGGTTGTCTATTTTGAGTTTAAGACTTTAATTCCTTTATGTGCACTTTATGCAGAGTCATGATTAAATTGAAAAATATTCTTAATTATAAATAGCACACTATGTATTTGTTTATTTCAGTGAGCCAGAAAAATCATTCTGACTGCACATATATCTGTGTAATGGCTGGAAAAACAGGTTTGTCACGATTGTCTGAATCAGGTACTCTCTCCTGTTTACAATAATCAGGCAGTTTCTAATTAATCCAAGCTTTTGTGATTGTACATGACACACCTTAGAACTTGGAACACTGCATCTTATTAACACATTCAAAGACATTGAATTGGCTACTGTTTGAAATTGGATGTTGCCCTTGGGTAATCATGTTTGCTTTCCAATAACCTTTATCTACACTTCATTACTGTATACTGATGAAGAGGAAGCTGAGGTTGTTTGCGTGCCACTGCTGAACGAAAGTGTTTCCTCAGATAAAGACCTGTCTAAACTGTGGGAAGTGGACGCCATCAAGCCACTGTTCAACCAGACCATCACAGAGGACAGCCACAGAGGTTAGTTTTGCAGACAGACAGACAGGCAGGCAGACAGACAGGCAGACTGGTACAAACACACAGGAAGGCAGACATAAAGGCAGGCGAACAGACTAGACTTAAATAGAGGCAGGGTTTTTCCTTTGGCAGGGCAGCACAAGGTAAGCTACACTGATATCAGAACAGCGGCAGCCATTTTCAGAGAAAAGACCAGTTAAACGGCTCTGTAGTGCAAATCTGGCTTTGAGGTGTGGCTTCAAAACAGCCACCACTACAGTAGCTTGACAAGCTATGTTTATGTTCAAAGTAACAGGTCCTTTGAGATACACACACACTCTCTGCTTCTCTCTCGCTCTTCATTTCAGTAGGTAACATCTCGGCTCACAAGATACCTATTGGTGAGTACAGAAGGTCAGCTGATTCAATTTCTCAAAAGCAAATTTACATTAAACATTTACATTTACATTAAACATTTAAATAAATCACCATGACTCCCTTGCCACATTAGGTTGGCACCAACTGCCAACGAATGCAAGCCATATTTCCTCACCTGGGATAAGTGCTGTACTAACCAGTAGAGTCCATGCCACTGCACGAGGTGAGCTTTGTTAATAAACTTCTGAGTTTAGTCTTAATTTAACAGATTTTAGTAACAATTATTTTGATATATTCAAGAGGAAGATTAAGGTTACTAAATAATTGAGGGATGACTTGGTAAACCCCAGACAATCAGTAGTGCTGGAAGACTCCAGATAAATATTCAACTTAAAATAATAAAATCATGTTTTTCATTGTCTTCAGTTACATCCATTATTCAAGACCGGACAACAACAGAAGAACCAACTATAAGTACATCTCATATGAACACTTTTCTCCCGGCCACTATCAAAGATTTACCAACTGCAGCTCTGGAGACAGAATCAAAACCACCCACTACAACTGCAGCCAGACCAACATCCACACCAGTCAGACAAACTTCAGCACCAGTCAGGCCTACATCCACACCAGTCAGATTAACATCAACACCAGTCAGACCAACATCAACACCAGCCAGACCAACATCAACACCAGTCAGACCAACATCAGCACCAGTCAGATCAACATCAACACCAGTCAGACCAACATCAACAAAAGTCAGACAAACTTCAGCACCAGTCAGGCCTACATCAACACCAGTCAGAGCAACATCAACACCAGTCAGATCAACATCAACACCAGCCAGACCAATATTAACATCAACACCAGTCAGACCAACATCAACACCAGTCAGACCAACATCAACACCAGCCAGACCAATATTAACATCAACACCAGTCAGACCAACATCAACACCAGTCAGATCAACATCAACACCAGTCAGACCAACATCAGCACCAGTCAGGCCTACATCAACACCAGTCAGATCAACATCAACACCAGTCAGAGCAACATCAACACCAGTCAGACCAACATCAACACCAGTCAGATCAACATCAACACCAGTCAGATCAACATCAACACCAGTCAGACCAACATCAATACCAGCCAGACCAATATTAACATCAACACCAGTCAGACCAACATCAACACCAGTCAGATCAACATCAACACCAGTCAGACTAAAGTCAACACCAGTCAGACCAACATCAACACCAGTCAGACTAACGTCAACACCAGCCAGACCAACACCAGTCAGACCAACATCAACACCAGGGCAACCAGTTGCCTCAACCACTATCACACCAACGACGGCCACAGACTCACCTACCACGTTCCCACCAACTACAGTCACTCTGCTGACCACTGTATCAGCTAGAACAACCACAATGACTCAACCCAGAACAACTCAAATCATTTTAAACACAGACCTACTCACCACTAACCTGGCAACCACAGCACCTGATCCAGCAACCATCACACTCGCCCAACCTGCCAGGACAACATCAAAACCTGCCTTGACAACATCAAAACCTGCCTTGACAACAGCCCAACCTGCCATGACAACAGCCCCACCTGCCGTGACAACAGCCCCACCTGCCGTGACAACAGCCCAACCTGCCATGACAACAGCCCCACCTACCATGACAACAGCCCCACCTGCCGTAACAACAGCCCCACCTGCCGTAACAACAGCCCAATCTGCCATGGCAACAGCCCCACCTGCCACGACAACAGCCCCACCTGCCGTGACAACAGCCCAACCTGCCGTGACAACAGCTCCACCTGCTATGACAACAGCCCCACCTGCCATGACAACAGCCCCACCTGCTATGACAACAGCCCAACCTGCCATGACAACAGCCCCACCTGCCATGGCAACAGCCCCACCTGCCGTAACAACAGCCCAACCTGCCGTGACAACAGCCCGACCTGCCATGACAACAGCCCCATCTGCCGTGACAACAGCCCAACTCTCCATGACAACAGCCCAACTCGCCATGACAACAGCCCAACTTGCCGTGACAACAGCTCAACCAACCACCACAACTATTACAATAACGAGACCACTTACAGCCACAAGCCCACCGCCAAGAACAACTCAAGCGATCACAACCACAGAGTCAATATTTGCAACAACAGCTCTATCCACCTCTAGCGCTCCAGCCACAACTACAACCAGGGTGATCACCAGATCACCTGTCACTGAGAAACCAGGTAAGAATCAGATTCACTTTTCTAATTCAAGATGGGTAAACTAAATATTTTGACAAACAAGAGGAAAGAGTAATTAAAATACTGATGAAAGCAACAAGATATGAATGAAAACTGTGAACTGAGCTGCATGTAATTGACAGGCGGGGATTGCTGCCAATTTACCTCTCACACTGCTACTGAATGTACAGTACCACATGACCTGCTGTGCCTGTTGTGCTGTATGAGCAGGGACTCTCATGACTCTCATCTCACTCACCCTCCCATGACCCTGCCAGAAAGTTGAATAATACTGAATAATAAGTCATTCCATCAGATCAAGTTCAATGTAATTTCTGGATGGACCACAGGCATTGACTCTGAGTCTGGGGGAAGGTGTGTGTGTGTGTGTTTGGATGCAGCCGAGTGTGGAGAGATAGTAGCCATGGAAACGCAGACATTGCCGCTTCTCAAGAGACTGCCTTCGTGGTCTTGGGCAGTAAAGGTTAAAAGTGAATTAAGGCCATACGTTCTGTATTTATCAGTTCTCTATGAGATTACTGAAGCGCTGTGAAGGCTACAGGGAAGGTCACCCAGGTTTGTTTTCCTGCACACAGAGGTGGGTCTCCATGGGTACAAGGCTAAAGAGATGCTGGGTTCAGCTACAGTGTAATACTGCAGTAATGGCTTCTACAAAGAGGAGAGCGAGTTAGAAAATCACAAAAGCAGAATTTAACATGACTCATGAGTAGCATTGGTGAGCTAACATTACTATCCAGTAATGGCCTTTTTTTATATAGGAAGTATCAATTTGAGGTAGATAATTACAAGTGCTCCCCATAACAATATCTAACCTACTAAATTATTTTCTAAGCGTACAGTAATATATCATAAGAGTATGTTGTGTGTGCGCCTGACAGATTTGACCGTATAAGTACATAAAGACGATAGTCTCACTTCTGATGTCCAACAAAGTAGAATGAGAGGACTGTCTTTTCCCCTCAAAGTTTGAATACGAAACTCTGACTGCACTGTAAAACTAAAGGTTGCATCATCAGGTAGAAGTTCATTATCTTTTTCACAGTAGCTGTCCACCACACCCTTATCTAAGGTGTAGAGAAAGAAGGAGCCACTAGGTGGCGATATCTTTACATACAGAAAAAAAAAAAAACACTTGTATCAAGGGATATAGTACTGCCAATGGCGAATGAAAAAATATTTTCATTCGTCTTGTACATAATGTGGCAAAATAATACATAGCAATGTGTACTACATTTACATTACATTTAGTCATTTAGCAGAGGCTCTTATCCACAGCGACTTAGAGTAAGTACAGGGACATTCCCCCCGAAGCAAGTAGGGTGAAGTGCCTTGCCCAAGGACACAACGTCATTTGGCACGGCGGGGAATCGATCCGGCAACCTTCTGATTACTAGCCAGACTCCCTCACCACTCAGCCATCTGACTCCCTCTAGTAAATAGATTTATAATTGTTTATGTTTCCGTTCCCATCAATTCATGCCTGGTCGTATCTATTTGCGCCTAATTGGACAATAATTCCTGTTTAATGCTCTATAGATCAGTTATCATTTGAAATAGAGTGACATACAGCCCTTCTCAGTGCTAATTGTGTGTTTCTCGCTTAGCGCATTGACTCCATTCTTGCTCTACATTTTAAAAGGAAGTAAAAGCTCCTCTCTTTCTCCTTTTGTGAGAGGAAGTTGCTGTATATTTATATGGTAATTGAGTGTCCGTGCACCTGCTATGTAATGATTGTAATCAGGCAGGGTCCGCTGTGTGGCAATGCAGGAGAGGGGGGTGCAGGATGGCAGCTGAGGTGAGAGTAGAGAAGCTTCCTATTGGGTGAGCATCAGAAGGGATCAGAGAGTACCCACGGGCGAGAGTTAGCAGGTGGGGTTGAGCTCCGATGAAAATAGCTGGGCAATGTGGAATTGACGAATGGAATTTTCATTTTTACTCAGAGGGCATACTTTGTTTGAAGATTAGTTGAACTCATTTATATTCTGTGTGAAATAAATGTTTTTTTTCTTTCTGATGGAAGCCTGAATCTGCCATTTGATATGTGACTGAAGAAAGGTTTTGCAAGGCTAAGCGGTTTCTCATTCAAAAGTGTGTGTGTCTCTCGTAACAGAGATTGTAGCCTTGAGGATGAGGCCAATAAAAGCATTTAATGAAAATTATCAACCTAGGTAACAGTCCTGGGCTGAAGTTAACATTGTCATGTATCTCCAATACCCTGTGGTATTTAAACACAACATACCATGTCACTATGATACACGCGTGGAGATAGATGTTTAACATATATGTCCGGGAAAATGGCCTGTTACCATAAAAGAAGAAACGTTGACCTTTCCCCTGACAGGTTGCCCGTGGAGACGACCCGCGTTGCACCACGCGGGGGAGTGGACGGACGATGACCTCACCAGCCCGACCCCAACGACCACCGTCAGCGCCCACAAGCTGCAGCCCTGCGTCCTGGAGCTCTGCAAGTTCTTCTCCCAGTGTCTCTGCCGCTCCTACGGATCCAAGACGAGGATGAGATCAGGGGGCCATTCTCTCCCAGAGTACGTGGCTCTGATCAGGGGCCTTGTTTTGTGATTTGTGATTTTTAACCCTGATTCTACGTTTTGTCTCACAGATATTGTGCCGACAGTCATCTGTGGTACGAGAAACACACCTTTGAGGTGTGCAGGCGGGTCCGAAGAGTTTCCTTCTCTAAAAGTAAGTGGTGATCTGAGGTCAGTTGTCAGGTAGAACTGGTAGAGGAGAATTCCCTGATCTGCTCATCCAGTCGAAGCTATGTCATATATCAAGGAGTTGTAGATTTTTCATGCTTGATGGTACGTGAGTGCCATGATTCCGTAATAGTATCACGTAATCACAAGAACCAAGTCAGTCAAATGAGTTCACTAATCAACTTCAGATGTACAGAGAACAAATGTTCACACCAAAAAACGGGATATTTAATGAGAAGAAGGGGCCAGATTTGGTAGATTACATTTCTCTCTCGAATGTGACGTTCAACTTTGAAAACGTGGATGTGATCGGAGGCGGTTGAAGTGAACCTCACAGCTTTAAACTGTCTCGCACAAAAACCAGACACAATTAACAGCAGATCACAGAACTTGAATCTCTCCCCATCCCCTGTCTCTCTGTCTCCGTCTCTCTCTCTTTCCCCCCCCCCCTCTCTCTCCCCCTTCTCTCTTGACAACGCTTCTATTCATCAGGTCAAAATGGGGGCCTCATTAAAACCACCGGTCCAAAACACATTGAGCTTCCCCATTGAAACGCAGCACTAATAGGCACGCAGGTCAGCTCAGATCAGCCTCTCTGAGAGAGTTTGACAACCAGCGCACGTCAGACCACCCAGGACAGGTTCAGACTCCACAAGGACAGATATGGCCATGTGTCCTTCACCACCGGCCTCCGTCATTAGCCCTTTCGGCAAGCGCTCGGTGGAGAGGGAACGTCGGCCATTTTGTGCCGTGACAAAGTAGGATGGCTATCGGTTGACGGAGTGCTCCTCCTTAGCCCCCCCCCCCCTCCCGCCAACAAAAAAGCATTCATTAATTTGTTAATAGTTGAGGACAACGACAGTAATACTCACTTACCATTGACTGACAATTGTAGTACTTCTTTTACATTTTTGAGGGAAATATAAATAAATCATTAGTCTTATGTGCCCATAAGGAAGCGTTTAGGCGTACCATGTTCCGCAGGCTCCAATACGTTCTTTACACAAACGTTACACAAATAAATGTGTCAACAAATGTTCTAAAAATGACAAGGTAAGCTGAACGTCTGGCTCTCATACCTTTTTTTTCTCCCTCTGACCGCTTTCCCTTCCCCCGTCAGATTTGAAACAGAGGTGCCTTGCGAGAATGTGCAACAAACTGTGACCAGGACGTCAGGAGAAAGAGAGATGAAGAGCGTAGCCAGACACAAAGAGAAGGAGGGGAAGGAAACTCTCAAAGCGCCTCTCTCTCACAAAGAGCTAATCCATGAGATCAACACTTCCGCCATCTACGCCTTTCTAATTGAACCTTCTCTCAATATTGTCTTCTGAATTCCAATAAACATGTTGTTTGATTGTCCCAGACACCTGTGGGAACTATCTGTGTACAGTGTGGCTTTCTTTCACTCTAAACCTGTCGATGAGTCCAAAGAATGAAGTCATGCAGATGGCGTATCCGTCTTCCTAGATACACCTTTTACTGTTCTGAATGTCACAGTATGCAGCTTTAAGGATCCTCTTCAGTGGAAGATTTTCGATATGAGAGAGTACTTCTCTAAATGAGAAACAGGGCATTTGTGGAATAGATCAACAATGGGCTACGATAGATCTTGACCTATGTTAAAAGAGAATTCAATTAACCTCCAAACGATCTCATAGTATGTCGTGTCTCAGTGACCCTAGGGTGTCTATCAGCGGTGCTTTGTAGTTTGTTATCAGGAAACCTAAGCAGGAAGGGATCCATTGAAAGCTTTGGGGGGAAATGTTTATCAGTGATCAGTCACAGCTCCAGTGTTTTTCCGTTCAGCTGCACTGTAAAACAGGACACTGGGATTGCTTTTGGATCAAGATAATGGAAGAGATTACTGCGACCACAATGTCACATCATTGTTATTTTCTTAAATAAGCCTACACTGGCTCAGGCCCCGGCATAAATGTTGTTCATCTTGAAAAGTAACCTTTTCTAATGGCCGTGTTGTGACAGAAGATCTTTAATTTAAAGTTTATTTCCACATAATATCAGTAATCCTTTAAAGGTGCAGCCAGGAACGCTCTTCAGACCTATTAATTCTGTCTGAAACATTTGCCTTAGCCAGACAGAAAAAACTTGAGTAAGTAGATATATTTCTCTATGGGGATCTTTTTAAACTCTTTATGAAATTAGCTGTTTGACAAAATGCATTCTTCACATACTTCCAGCAACGCCTCTGCATCTCCAACCTTCTCTCTCAAGAGGGTTGTGAGCACCTGGTTTAGATAATACCTCTTTGTTTGGTTCAGATCCTCAGAACCACACACAGACAGTGTCTCATTGACTCTCCACTGTCTCAGAAGCCCCTTAATATGAGGGGGAGGGGGGCGGGGGGAGATAACACCAGGTCAACCTTCAGGTCAGACCTGCATCTCCGGGGGAACAGAAATGTGTCTGTAGGGCCCTTGTCTGGCTTTCCCTCCCCGCCCGGCAGTTCTGAGGAGACCCAAGTAAAGACTGACCCCGGACAGGAAGTAGGCTCTGATGCTCTCTTGTTCAGCCGATACCCGATATTCCTTCACTTAAGGACTCTAGACAGACCCTTAAGTCGGCCTCTGGACATAGGAGCTTGTGTGGCCATGATAGAACAAAACAGAGGTAAAATGATTCTAGTTATCTGTTGAGTCTTTGTGCACGGTGACTATGGTCCATAGGAGGTCACATGGACTACGAGGCCTGTTCTCAAAGACAGCCCCGGTTGATCAGGCTCATTAGAGTGGACAGCACTACAATATGGACTTAGGCAACAGTAGATTTAAGGTAAGACTTATTTTGGGACTAGTTGTGATGTTAACTAATGTTTTGTAATGGTGTTTAGCTGTTCTGCAATGATACCATTGCCTATTGGAGTCGCCAAAATATAAAAGCGAGGGCCATTTCAAGATGAAAACTCTTGACAATACATCATATTGTAACTTAAGCTTTTAGGGGAAGAAGAAAAAAAGCTGTGCGAGAGGCCATTTCAAGTGCTGCTTTTATGTGACCTCTTTTTATCTCAACAACCAGAGCCAGACCTGTCTTTGTACACAGACACAAAGATGCAGCAACTTCAGAGCGAATTGACACCAGGCAATTTGAAGAGTGCACTCACTCCTCGAAACAGCCTAAAAATACGCTGCTTTTCGCACTGAGCTGTTTTGAAAGGAAACTTCATGGCTGACATAAGCAATGTGGCGCCGGAGATGGCAGTGATTTGGCTCATATCAAAGGCACTGATCTCCCACTCACTGCTGTAGCTTCGAAAATGCCGTCGTCTTTTTCTTTCCAGGGGCATGAATAATGTTAGCGACGCTTTCAGTCTGCTGGCTGGTGCCAAGCCTAGTTGAGTGACAGGTGGGCAGATCTGTTTGAAGTTGTTAAAAAGATACAAAGGCAGAGAGAAGGTTGCCGACCTGATTTAAAAGCTCTCTAATCAGCACCTAATGAGGGAGTTCAATATTAAAAGTGAAGAGAAAATAACCTTTGAATGGTTTGTTATTCAAGGAAAGAATAGTAGTCCTGATGCATTGAATTTGTTTTGAAAATGTCACTTAATTGTATGCTTTGAGGAGTGAGTGGTGTTTCCAAGGTTGCATCCTTCAAAGGATTTCTGTGGCTGAAAGTTTCTTCTGATTTCTGTGTTAAATATGTACTATTGTCGTGTTTTCTTCAAACGTTCTAGGTAGAAATCATGTTTCTGACGTGGATTTTTATGTTATCTTCGCTACCAACCAGTGAGTGTCCTATTGATTTACAGACACAATGTAGTTGAGTGGATTGTTAAACATACACAAATTGATTTCTATCTCGCAGTCATTTGCATAATAATAGGACCCTTACAGGACCTCAGTCTACTATAAGACAGTCACATGTCTATCCTCTTGTGTGCAGCCATGTCTGGAAACTCCATATTCTGCCCAGCCAACAGTGAACTCAACACAGACGACCTGCTCATAGGTAAGGCCAACATGTGTAAGACATGTCAGTTTAGATGAGTAGCAAATTCCTATGATCTAACCTGGCAACGTAAGTGAACTGGACGTTTGTACAGTGTAAATCCGCTATAGATTTTACCACCATGACAGCTGCTGTAGCGAAGATGTTAATGATGCACTGAAAACATAGACTTGGGTGACACCTGTTCCACATTACTTGACCTGGCAAGGAGTTGTCAACTTCAGAAAGCGAAATTATTTACTGACCCGAGGAAGTGACAATGGAGACTTAACTGACTTTGACTGGGCGGGTTGACATTTGGGGTCGAACAGCCCTGTTGTTTTGATACCAGAGGTAACCCTGGCTGGGGGAAGGTAGGTTTCCTACAGAGAGCTGTGAACTTAATCATTTTCCGCTCCGCACGCCTCACTCTCACACTGAGACGACAGACCAGAGCTTGGCCTATCTAAGATTAAATCTCTCTACCCACCACCTGCTACAAACCAAATTGATTTGCCAGAAGGGGAAAAAAAAGGAACCCCCCATTAAATTCTTCCTCCTATGTCTACAGTATGTTTCTGGGGGGGGTTCTCCCAGTTTGAGTCATTCCTTTTACACGTACAGTTCCATCTCTCTCTATCTCTTCCTGTCTATCTCTCTCAAAAGATTGTCTTGGGATGCGCTTCACATGGCTTCATGCGGTGTTTGATAATTTCCCTGGGCTCCTGAGGTTTGCTCTGAAGCTCAGGTGCGCCGCCCGTCTGTGCCCGCGCCACATGGAGGATTACGGCTGCTCCTGCAGACACCTGGCAGTGGGACACCCTGTAGACGCCATGGATGGGTAGCAATCACACACACCAGTACACTGCCCGTGTTGAACATTCTAGAACAGTGCCGGTGGTGAACATTCTAGAACAGCGCTTGAACTTTCTAGTACAATGCCATGCAAGCATTCAATGTCTTCAAATATTTACAGTTCTGTAACTTTGTAAAATGTGCTTCATTACCAGTTTATTTGTAACCTCTCTCCCCCTCCAGCTGTTGTCATACACACAGAGCATGTTATCAGGCAGTGACGGCTAAATCATGCCGACAGGAACTTCTAACCCTCTCCGAAAACTTCACCTGTGCCGAGGAAAATATCGCTTGTGGTAAAAACAAAGAGAGAATATAAAATATATTCACAAAATATTTCAGCTCTCGCAATGCCAAAGTTTGCATGAATATTCTTCCTGTTGTTCAGATTCGTTTGGCTCGTGTCAGCAGATGTTCTGTGAATGTGACCAGGCTGCTGTTGACTGCATGGCTCAAAGCTCCTATGCCATCTCCATGAGAGGACTGGCAGAATCTTTCTGCTCTGCTCCAAAACAAATAGGTAAAGTAGAAGTTATAGCTCATGTTGAACTGTACTTCAATGCCCCCCCCCCCAGGTGAGTCACAGGTGAGTCATAACTCTTCTGTTTCTGTGTGTTTAAACAGTGTTGCTCACGAATTCCACGGACACAAGGGATGTCTTCAATGAAACAGGTGAGACCTTAATGAACACAGACACCTCAGAACTAGGAAAGAAGAAAGCAGAGAAAAGTCCTGTGCGTCAATAGTCCTGTCAATTTCAGTGCAGGTCACCCAGGTGGTATCTCTGGGGCCCTGATTGGCCAGAAGCATACAGATGACTCACACCTTGGTTGATACGGTCAATTAAAACTGATCTTTTGGGGGGTTTGTGTTGCACTGTGGTCTCAGCCCACACACAACAATATAAGCTACTGCTGGGTTTTTTACAGTGTTTGTATCTGTGACTAATCGCCAGCTTTTAAAATAAACTACCATAGCTACTTCTGCTCAGTTGCAGGTGTTCTGTATACGTGGCTGAAATAGCTAGCAATATCGTTGCCAGATTGAATCATTTAAGAAAGACATATCGAAAGTAAAGTTTGGGCTAGAAATCTTGATTAAAAATGTTTTAGCTTTCTTTGTCCTTCTTTCTTCTAATGTTTTACATTTACATTTAGTCATTTAGCAGACACTCTTATCCAGAGCGACTTACGTAAGTACAGGGACATTCCCCCGAGGCAAGTAGGGCGAAGTGCCTTGCCCAAGGACACAACGTCATTTGTCTCAGCCAGGAATCAAACTGGCCACCTTCAGATTACTAGCCTTCCATTACATTTTCCTTCCAGAAAATGTGTCCATGACTAATTCTGGTACTTCAGATGGGAACTTCCTGTCTTCAAACTCTTCACACCTAGAAGGAGGTAACAACCTGGTCTTTGACCCCAATTCATACTAACTGTAATTGGTTCAAACTCAGGATATGAACCAGGCAACAACAATGTTCTGGAGAACTGTCAGATATTTGTGAGTTTGTAACTATTGGTTGTTTAGTCACCGGTTTATGGGATTCTTATGATTTGCTCTGACTACAGCAATGTCAGAAAGTAATCAGTGGTTTTTACACTGTTGTTGTAATGAATATGTGCTGAACTTCTCATTCCTCCTTAAACAATCAGACGTGTACCAGCTAAAGGACACCTCCATGGGTAATGACACGAATGCTGGTGACACAAATGCTGGTGACCCAGTGACCTCACCGACTGACCTGGCCACCCAACCACCCTTTGAAGGTAAACTCTTAATTGCCTCAGAATTGCTGACTCAAGACAATGGTCCCCCAAGGGCGAAACAGAGTTACAGTACATGGTTTATTTCTGCGACTGTAAAGTCATGGCAGCCAATCAAATGTTATAAAAGTGATTCATGCTGTAATCGCGAGAAGTGGCATAATGAAATGAATTATATGATTCAGGAGCGTGTTATACTGTACGTAAAAGTAGATTTAAAAAAATTGTTATATGGGGTTGGATATGGTAGAGTATTTGACTGCAGATCTAGAGGTTGCAGGTTCAAATCCCCCTCTCACTGCCCTTTGGATGAAATGGTGTGCTAAATGACTACTTTATTGCTGTATTGTGCTGTAGATGAACCAGAGAACAACAGAGAAGGTCTGGCATGGGAGGAAGCAGAGGAGAGAGCAGAAGAAGAAGGTACTTCTTACCTCTCTGCGGGCTTCAGCCTTCAAGGTAGACAAAACGCCTTTAAACTCTCAAGGGTTTTATCTCAAAGTGGTTGTTAAGCAGCATGTGTTGCCACTATATTTAACAGCTGTATACAATATCATATTACATGCCACTATATGGCAAATGTAAGTTGCTTTGGATAGGATTTGTTAAATAAATACATTATCTTTGGTATGGGTTATTAAAATCTGTTCACGTTCCTGGAGCGCCCACGAGCCAGAAACGCTGCCCCTCCCTCCCTCGGTTACAACGCACGCACTCAATCGTAACTAATATATTTTTTAAACGGCTACACAAATGATACATCATTGGAAAGCTACGATTCTTGTGCTTCCATTGAAATAAACCAATTCAAGCTCAACTCGCAACAGTAAGTACAGTCAACGACTTTGTCCGGTAACATTTCCTTCAACATTGCCAGAGAAAAAAGTTTTAACTTACTTACCATTACTTCGGAATGTTCCAGTTATGCACACAACCCATCAAAACCTCATCTGCGTAATTCCCAAAGGTCCAAAGTATCTAACCATGTGAGTAATTGTCCAAACAGTGAATTATATCCACACATAGCCACGATCTTGTTGCTTCATCTCTCCCCCCCCCATTAACTCTGGCAATACCCCATGTGCTAGGTGTTGTGGAGCCTTCAAAATAAAAGTCGATTGCGCAATATGGTTGACAGAATCAGTGTTCTTTGTGCGCCAATCCTGGGAATCAGATAAAGCACTCCAATGTGTTCATGCTTCAGTTTTTGTGTTTCAGTAACACTATTGAGGGATTTAGCTGTTATATATGACCAATTCTGCCTTCCAGCTAATACCTACCACCTCTCTAGGCCTCTTCAGGCCTCTGTTTTCAAAACAAAATCTAGGCGGAAATATAAACTTTCACTTTCCTTGTGTTCAAGCTTCCATTTCTCAACACCAGTAGGACTGACAGGGGTCCTGACAACAAGGAAAATGACTTCAGAGTGTCAGCTTTCAAAAGAGTCCATCATGTACTCCAAATGGTTCAAGAACAGCTGTCAATTTACTTTGGGTATGCTGTTCAGGCATTTTTAGGCACATTTAACAGGTTTCACAAGAGGTTAAAAAGTATTTCCAGGAAAAAAGTAAAGTAGTAAACGTCAAAAAGTAAACACCAATAACTCAGGACAACATCTATAGTATAACATACTCTATATACATAGGGAAATAAGTCGAAGTCTTCCAAGGTTTAAAAAGACCCTTCATGTGTCTTTTCTTAGCCCTGTCACAGCTGGAGGTCTGGAGGGGATGACATGTCTCAGTTGTCTTCAGATCTGTGTTATCTGTGCAGATGTGAATGTGACGGGGGCAGGACTGGAAAACAAGGAGAAGGAAGAACATGTGACAGAGAACACTCATTTAGCAGGAAACAACTCAGGTGAACATCTTGTTTTAACACCCAAATACTCAACACACCACCAGAAATATTTTGTTTTTGGTTTAGAATCATTCTAATCATATCAGGTATTATTTTAGCAGTGTCTAATACAAAATAATTATTGTATTTGTTTTAAGGCGCTTTGTATATTCCAGAAGGACAGAGTGCTACCACATTAGATAATTTGTCAACCCACCATTCACTGGTCCCCACACCTGAAACGGTGGCAGTAAACACGACCAGTGTAACAATACCAACGGAATCCTCAACTGAGACCAGTCCGGCACCTCAGCATACAACACCATCAAGAACTACATCTCCCAGAGAGCTCCCTGTGACCACGGCTGAGGACTCAATGGAAGAGAAGGAGGATGAGGAGCAGGAAAGGCCGTTGTTCCTGCCTCAAGTGGACTCTGTTTTTGAAGGTACGGGTTGTGGACGTTGTGCAAAACCTGCGATTAGCAGAGTACAATACAGTTCCACTCTATTAACTGAAATGGCACTAGAATAAAATTTCTCTCCAAACATGAATTATTTTTCAGCCGGGAAAACCATCATGTCGACAAATTCACCAACTTCTGCTAAACCCGAACATACAACCAAAGAAATGACTACCACCACCACGACAATACAGCCACCTACACATGCCCCTGACAGTTCACCTGAAGGAGAAGAGGAGGGAGAGGAAGAGGAGGAGGAGGAAGAGGAGGAGGAGGAAGAACAGGACGAAGAGGATGGAAACCAACACGGTAAGCCAAAACTTCTCTTGTAACATCAGCTTCAAAACGACACTCAGGCTGTTTAGGAAACGTGCAATAATTTCATCGTTGATTTATCGATATTCCACAGTCAAGGAAATCCTAACCATTCCAACCACGACCACGAGATCTAGCACCACAGTGAACGAACCGTCCACGTCAACCACAGGGACAACCACCATACCACAACCCTCAACCACAGGGACAACCACCATACTACAACCCTCAACCACAGGGACAACCACCATACCACAACCCTCAACCACAGGGACAACCACCATACCACAACCCTCAACCACAGGGACAACCACCATACCACAACCCTCAACCACTGATGAGTCGGCCGAGATGAAGGACAAGCCACCTGGTCAACCAGCAGGTAGAGCAATCTACTCTTACATTCAGTTACATCAAAAACAAATGTAGATGTTGTTGTTGTATTCTGGGGATCCACCGAGGGTGGGCAGTCTTTATGGCTGTGCATTCCCACAATGTTGCTGTTTTTACTGTAATGATGAGTCAAAACCTAAGTCCATTAGTTGAAGGACATTCTTTTGTTCTGCGTTAAGAAAAAAATGTGAAGGGAGTTTTGCCAAGAAGACCTACAGTTTCACCAAACTCCACCAGAACTACCCTGCTCCCGTCTGGACTGCAGACTGGGGACAGAGGATTCGTTATGGATACTCCACCTCCAGCTTCTGCTGATAAAACTAAAGGTCAGTCTTCATGTATTACACTACTTGCTGTACATTATGCTGTGCGACAATGCACGACAAGTTCACACATCCTTCACTCACGTAGAAGTACAGATATTTATCTTTGAAAATACACTTTTTCACTTAAGTTAAAGTGAAGTATTAAGAAAAAATTAGCCATTACCACTACATGTTTTTGTCACACTGGAAACAACAACAACATAATAAGTGTAACAACAGAATAACAACAGTGTAACAACAGTGTAATAACAACAACATAATAAGAGTGTAACAACAGTGTAATGACGACAGTGTAAGTGCAACTGTGTAACAAAAACCCAGACACCTAGTTTCAAAACTAATTTGATTTCAAACACGTTTGCAACCTGTACAATCGCTGTCATCTGCGTCTGTTCGTGCGTGCCAGGGCGGGGAATTGTTACCGCGGCAACGACAAGCTCACCAACCTCGGCGAGGCTTCCTGAAAATCCCAGCTCCAAGCCTATCAGAGTCACCGCCTCCTCAGAGCTACCGCCCACAGTTGTGGAGGATTCCTTCAAAGAACATTCCAGAACACAAACAATCACTCCTTTGGGTTCCACAAGCAGTGGTTAGTAAAGCTGTGATTCACAGTACAATACAATTGATTAACACTGAATTTGATTTAGTTCACACATGCAAATTCATACCGGGTGCTTGGTAGGTTTTGTACTGTGATAAGACACTGTAAGATACAGGATGCCATAGATTTAGGAAACGCCGGTATTTCATAAAAAACTACTTTGTATTCTTTTATAGCAGTTTTCATGGATATTTGGAATTTTCAAATAATATTCACAAATGTATTATCTTCACTATGAACTATCAATTTAATATTTAAGGACTACCATTTTTCAGGGGAAAGAACGACAACCTCAGAAACAAACCCAACATCTGCATCATCATCATCACCACCATCATCTCACCAGACTACCATCACAACACAACCCAGGCCTGCAATCCATGTGTCCTTCACAACACCGTCACACACAACCCCTGGAGACGCCTCAGAGGAGGAGGAGGAGGAAGACGAGGAGGAAAAAGACAAAGAACCCTGCGATGAGGAAGATCAGCTCGATAGCTCTCAGGAGAATCACCCAGACGGTAGGAAAGCTGGAATGTTTGGTTTCACATCCAGATTCAGTCAGTTCTTTCAATGGGGATGAAAAAAAAGAAACACACTTGTTAACCTCATGGATGTAAAGGCTGTAATGTTGGGATTCACACCTGAATTCAGACGTTTCTGTTGCCTTCACGTAATCACAGCTGTCTTACTTGCTCTCTTGATACACAAACGACAAATTAGTTGAAAAGCCAAGGATGACTCACCGTGTCGTAGCATCACAATTGTGCTTTTACTCCGACAGTTTTATTGGAAAGGGGGGAGGGGAGGGGGTGTCACAACATGTCTACCTAACACTCAATACTGAAGGTGTCAGTATGGTGTGAGCCCTGACCAACGCTCACTGTTTCCCAGGCCAGGGGAAGGTCCAGAGACGTGCTGTGCCTTTCTTCGCCTGGTCTCTCCTCGAATCCATTGGACTATCGGAAGCTCAGCTCCACGCAGACAGCAAAGGTAGCTGACAGGGATGATTCCGATCACTTGCAGTCGAGATCTGGAAAACTTGACCCGTTCTCTAAAACTATCACCCTTTCATTCTTTTATTTTTCTTACTGAAAGTTATTGATGGAGGATTGAATCTATCTTTAGACATTTCAGTTTCACATTCATTACGCATTCAAACAACTCCAATAAATACTCCCATATATACAGATTTCATTTATATTTAATGAACACATGCTTATCGGTAGTTACTGGCTCTGTGTGTTTGTGTGTGTGTCTGTGTGTGTTTGTCTGTGTTTGCGTGTGTGTCTGTGTGTGTTTGTCTGTGTGTGTGTGTGTCTGTGTGTGTTTAGAATGCAGTGGCTCCTTCACTCAGTATGCCAGCGATGGCCGTGCCAGGCTACAGATGCCTGCTCTGGGGGAGATGCTGCGCTGCCTCACGGGCCGCTGCCCACACGAGTACGAGATGTACGGCTGCTACTGCGGCCAGGAGGGCAAAGGTCAACCGATGGACCAGCTGGACAGGTCAGCCTGAACGGAATGTGTTCATTCTCCACTATATACGGGAAATGTTTTACATTTACATTTGAGTCATTTAGCAGACGCTCTTATCCAGAGCGACTTACAGTAAGTACAGGGACATTCCCCCGAGGCAAGTAGGGTGAAGTGCCTTGCCCAAGGACACAGTCATTCTTTACGGCAGGGAATTTAACCGGCAACCTTCTCATTAGTAACCCGATTTCCTAACCGTTCAGCCACCTGACTCCTCTTTCCTTGTCTGTGCAAACTTTCATGGCGAATAAATCCCATTCTGATTCTGAAATATATTCCTCGGGGCACACGCTGGTAGAGCAGGGCATGGCTGAGTAGTGGAGAGATGCAGCTGCATATCAGATGGATCACAGGTTCAAATCTCCCTCAATTATTTATAATAATTGATCTATTCCATCTTTTTCTTCCTTATTCTCTCTCTCTCTCTCTCTCTCTGTCAGGTGCTGTTTCTTCCACCGCTGCTGTCTGCTCCAGATCAGGTCCATGGGCTGTAAGAGAGACAGGAAGCTGAACGCAGGCATCTCCTGTGAGAATCGGAAACCCCGCTGTGAGTTAATTTGAAACCTAGCAAGCAGCTCTACACATGCAAACCCATAGGTCCATAAACGTTACGTTTGATTAGGCCTGAATGGTGGCATGTAGAATACCTTCCTTTCCGTCATTTTAGAAAGAAAAAAGACAGTTCATGAATGAAGCGCCTTGTCTGCGTCTAAAGATATTTTACAAATATGAATCCACCCCCCATTGCCTCCCTAAGATGGGTCTGCCATAGAAACACCCTTTAACTTAACCTTTCTTTTAAGCCTTCCCCCAGTGACATTAATGCATCATTTATGACTCCTAGGCCAGGGGGTTAGTGTGTGCGACAAGCTGCAGTGTGTGTGTGACAGGACCAGTGCGGAGTGCATGGCGGCGGCCCAGTTCAACCACAGCCTCCCGTCTCCTCAGTGCCAGGGTCCCCGGCCCCCGTGCCGACGGGCCAGCAAACCCCCCAAAACGCAGCCCCCTCCAGCCAAGTCTAGTGAGGAGAGTGAGGAGCAGGCGGGAGGAGGGTCGCACAAGGGTGGCGGAGGGCAGGACTCGGGGCAGGGGAGTGAAACACATACACAGACTTCAGTCCACAGGTGAGAGGACCATGGTTAGTCGCTGTTATAGCTTATTTGCTTTTAATCAAGGTTACTGACTGAATATACATACTGTTGGTGTGATGACTCGTCATTAAGATACCCTGAGGTGAACATTTTGTTAATCCTTTTTTTACTTTCCTGATTTTTACCCAATAAAATCTGCTGTTTGACCTCCAGTGGACAAAGCTTTGAAGGCAGCAACGAGCCTAAAGACCATATGGTGTCCAGCATCCCCCACCAGCCCCCACACGGCCCACGCCCCCTGAAACCAACCAACTCCAGTGAAGAGGCCTTGGAGATGGGGAGAGACCGACCTCAACCTGAGTCTGCTGGGGGTCAAAGACAACCAACACAAAGCATGGTCCAACCTCACAACCCCAGACCTAGTAGGCCAGGCATGGTTCATGTTCACGGGAGGCCGGCAGGGATGGGGGTGAAGGAGGAGGAACAGGAGGAGGAAGAGGAGGAGGGAGAGGAAGGTGGAGAGGAGGAAGAGGAGGAGGGAGGCGAGGAGGAAGAGGAGGGGAAAGAAGAGGAGGAAGGAAATTAACGGAGGATACACACCAAATTAATTTGCCTAAAATGTCTCAGGGAAGGAAGTCCTGTTGTGTACTTTTCCTCCTGTTATATGTGCTGATGAGTGTAAGGAGGGGAATCTGAAAGGTTATGGATTTGGGTCATTAAAACATTTCCCTTTCTTCAGTGTAGGACTTAGGGGACGCTGCCTAAGACCAATGAGACAAGTGCTTTTGTAAACAAAAAAAGATACATTTTTAGGATACATTTAATAAAGATGCCCAAATTTGTAATGAGTAGTCCTCGCATTTTAGATGTGAATTTATTTAGATTTAATTGTTTTATCGATAACTTCCAATCTTGCTTAAAATAACGAAAAATCTTAAAAACCTTGAAAACATTTCACAATATATTCACAAGGTTTGATAGAAACAATTTATTGTATTTTTGTATATTTCTCATACAATGATCTCTATGCATGTGTGATATGTGATGACTGAATAAAAGATCTGTCATAGTGGTTAAAACCAACAGTGAGCAGTTTGAATCAAGCCAAGCTTCAGTGGTTTTCAATTACATTGCAAAAGGTCATGAACTAGAATGACTTCATGTCTTCATTGCGATTGTTGAACGATGACTTCAGATCAGGCACAAATCACTTTTGCATCACAAAATATTAGCATGAGACTGATGGCCTAACTCCATATCGCTGTGGTTCCCTATTGGAAAAACTGTACCAGAGAAATTGAACCGGAACCTGTACTGATTACATGGATGATTACCCATAATGACATATTGATAAGGACAACATCAAATTAATCAAACAATGCTAAAACTAAATCTCCCCAAGTACCAGGTACATAACATAAAATGTGCAAACAAATGCCAACATAAATACATTATTAAGTCTCCCATTGCTATTGCAAACTGGGTGTGCACCCTCTCATTAAACATTATTTTTTTATAATTTGTTAACTGATAAATGGTCACTGTTACTATCCTCTCACAAGAATATCTGTGTCTAGATGTTTACGCAAATTATCTTCTCGTATGTTTTTATTTGAACTATTAATAAAACAGGTCTTGTGACCTGATTTCGCTAAGAGATAACGAGATAAGTTTGACCCATGTGGTCATTTTTCTTTTTACTCTTAACAACCATATAAACAGAATACCACAGTGTCGATTGTAAGGAATACAACATTTTACCTGACTGCGTTGCCTTGGAGAACCTATTTCTGGAGGTAACTGACTTCAAGAGCATTTTATCCCACACCTTTCATTGTGTTGTCCTATCCCAATTATAAAGAAACACCTAGATGCTTGACAGTTACAGACTGTGCTGCTAACAGGCTTATTATGTCTGTCAGAACACGTAGTCCCATCTTCCTCAAGGACATAAAAGTAGGTGGTACAGTACTGGAGCATTTATAACTCCAGTCTATACAGAGAATAACCTTTGATGAGACAAAAAACAACCCTGTTTAAACCCTAACTACCTCCAGAAACACGGGACTCGCAACTGGTACACAGAATACACACAGCAACCAAGATCTTAATCTCTATCAGGCAACATGCCAACAATAGAATGCATATCTAGGCTATAAAAATATATATATGTATAATATGATAGGCTTTGATGACTCTTTCTTAGAGTACATGATACTATATGGCCTATAACAACCTAAGTGCCATTTCTCATAGTTCACCCTCCACATAGATACTGTTGCTATATGAACAGTCAATCTATACAATGCATCTATACACACCACTTTTCCCTAAGGTAAGACATCCCATAATCAAACACATTTTAAATTCTATGATCTGACCAAAACAATGTAGATATTGCACATAGAACACACATTTAATATGAATTTAGATTAAGTGTACTGAGTGGTTTTCTATATTAGATCAAATAATATGAATCAAGTTAACAAAATCACCTTAACATTAAAATGGAGTTGGATGGATTTTTCATTGTTTTGATCAATTGTGGTCTGGTGTAAGATGGCCTATCCAAGCCCAGTCCAGTATTGAAGTCCCTGTCATTAATGACACCAGTCCTTTCTTACGAGATGACACACTATCCAGATTTCGGTTAAGTCAGACTCTACAGCTTTCCTTTACTGCTGCTCACAGACACAGTCAGACTGAACTCATACCAGTCGCCATCATCACCAGGGTAACAAACCTGCCCTTCTGATCAACCTCAAACATCACAATACCACCTTGAAAATACACAAAAATCGCCATCCCATAATAATAACAAAGAGCCATTGGACAACATTCCAGAACCTTCACTCGATTCCAAACCCTTTAACTGTAACCATCTACAAAATAACACATACACGCTTACTGGCCTTGTGTTGCGATGTTTTCCAGAATAAACTACCCCTAAAGGCATTACTGGGTAAACACGCACACAATACATACTAAACCATGCCTCAGCCCTCTGTGCTTGGTCGAACCGATTTGCTTTGTTCATAAGGGAGAGAGCAAGTTTGTAACCATCTTCGACAACATTAAACGGCAGAGTCTTAACACACGGCACGAGGCTGCATAAACCAGCCAGAAAACTGAAGGCAGGGCCCGGAAGAGCCAGCTAACACCAAACCCACATTCAACGCCGTAAACATAGATTCATATCTGTGTTATTAAATTGCTCAGTGGTGTGTCAATGCTGCTTGCAATCCGACAGAAGCTATCCTCCGGAAGATGAGCCTTTCAGGTTGTGTTATAAAATGTGGCGGTGGATTTCTTTGGCGATGGAAGTGTTTTGGTACTCTAGATGGCAGACAGTGCTAGTAAAAATGCATATTCGCTGTTGCTGTGAGTTGTTAGTGTGGTCTACAAAGCCTCAATATTGCGCATGTTTTTTCCCCCCAAATACTCCAAATTACATTCCAACAAACAAAATCACAAAATATTTCACAGGAAGCTAGAGCTTTGAAGCCTAAAGCAACAATTAGACTCAACTGCTCACATTGTATACAAATTACACTCTGGCCAACAGCAATAAGCATATTACTTATTATGATAAGTACAAATCTGATGACATCAAAATGCAGATACAGCAAAATACTGGAGTTACAAATGTAAGATGTGTGTGCCTGTGAAGTATAATCTGTTCATATTTTAACCCCCCCCCCCCCCCTCCCCAGCATCTCTCGTTAAAATCTCTTACAAGAATATACTGTAGAATAAACGATGCAAATATGTTGCTGTCTACATACGATTGCGTTGTGCTTAATAAGTTCATGCTGGTTTTCAGTGTGGAATATTGGAGTGGGATGAATACAAGACTCCATTTGATTCTACTTTGTCCTGCTGTAAGGTGTTATGAGTTCAAACTGGACTGACATGGCGTGAAAGCAGTGGTAACAGTGCAGTGTCAAAATGTACAGACTGAAAGCTCTGCGCCATTAACTTTTTACACTGCTATCATGCACAATGCTTGACAGGTCACTGTTCTAGTCATTGTTCTAGTATGAGGAGTCATGCTAAAAAATAAAAAAAAATAAAAACATTTTTAAGCAGCTTTCAAAAAGACTGAATTCTAAGGGAGCTATTCTACAGTGCCGTGTGGAACAAACTTCTGACAGGAGAAGTAGGACTAAAAGCTATTAGCTTTGTGCCAAACCACAAAAGTGCTCTAAGAAAGACAGGCAGAGAAGGTAATCTGGTGGAAAAACACACAAACTGCACAACATATGAACTGGAGTTGAACTCGAAGCTGAAACCAGTAAACCATCAAGTACTTGAAATGATAATTATTTTCCCAAACTACTGCAGAAGACTACATGATTGCAGTTCCATACTACTTATCCCCCCCGTTGTCCACAGTGACAGTTATCAAACTGAATAACACAGAAATATATTTTGAGGAATGTTACAAATACCATGTAATCAGATCATGACCATTTTCTTTCATCTCCAACTGGCTTTTTCCTCAAGTGCCATATGAAGGGTTTCTTGCTGATTCGTGGAGCTAACATTAGTACCTCTGGCCTCTGGTTTAGTTTCTTTTAAGTTCACGGATCATGTGGTTTTCTGTCCTTTGGTCTGGATTTGACCAGGGTTTTTAGAACATCCTGGGTTGCAGTAAGTGCTCTAGAAGTGTCTTAGACAGCCTCCCTACACATCCGTCTCATTGGAAAGGCTAACCTGCTCTGCTAACATCAATAATATAATAATCGTGATTTTTTTTCCAGTGGCTAAAATAGATTTCTGCTAATTAGCCAATGCAAAGCAGCTAATTGATCGCTATGTGAGGTGGTCCAGCCTGTTAGGGAGTTATGAAAACACGGTCACATTAGTGGTTCAGTTACACAGTTTGTAACAACTCTGGTAGTAGACAATACTCCTACTAGTCTGTTTTTTTTTTCTCTCAAAGAGATAAATATAGAATATAAGGTGGTTGAGAGGTTGAAATGTGAGGCGTCGTTTTGCTCTAGTAGACACACAAGTCTGGGAATTTCATCTCGTAGACGGGGACAGACTGGTTCTGGGTGTGGCCGGCAGAGATGGACACCACCCCTGATGGACTGGGGGGAGGCCTGGGGAAGTAGAGACAGGAAGGAGAGTTAAACACTTACATTTCTTCATTAAAGCAGATGCTCTTATCCAGAGCGGCTTACAGTAAGTACAGGGACATTCCCCCCCGAGGCAAGTAGGGTGAAGTGCCTTGCCCGAGGACAACAACGTCCTTTTAGCACAGCCAGGAATCTAACCGGCAACCTCCTGATTAATATTCCCTAACCGCCCTAATCTGACTCACATAAACAGCAAGTGAAATATGGAGGATCAGGAGAGAGCAACCAGAAAAAGAAGGGGTTGATGAGGAAACCAGATGTGTTTATGAGAAAGAAAAAACGAAATAAGCACAGCTTTATTGAATAATATGCATTATAGATGATGGTGCAATAAAACATTTAGGAAGATGAAATTACCTAATTGTGAGCTCGAAGATTTGAGCCAGCCTGTCGTGCAACATGTTGGCCTGTGGACAGAGAATTGCAAAGGCACTTCAATTGCGAAAGGTAATTAAAAACGTAAGACAACATCTATAAGAAAACATTGTTATTCATACAAGAGTATCTACTTGGGGAACTTGTGTGGTGACTTGTTGATTTTCGATGAAAAAGCCTGTTGGAGGACAACATCTTGGAGGCTGACATTTTCAAGCTCTAGTGAAGCCCCAACTCAGTTGATTTACAATCTTTAATAATCCAGTACATTCTGCCCCTGTGTTATCTGTTCAAGCACACTTTTCGTGGAACCTTGACAGAAAATGGTGATTCACATGAACATGTCTTTTAGATACATCCATGTGTAGATTTTATAGTCTCAGGTAGTGTTTCCCAAGCTTGGTCCTCAGGGAATACCTGTAATGCATTTTTCAGATCAGAGGTCTTCAACCCTGGTTCTCAGGGACCCCCTGTTCTGCGGTTTTAGATGTTTCCCTGCTCCAACACACCTGATTCAAATGAATGGGTCGTTATCTAGCTCAGCAGAAGCCTGGTAACAACCATTCATTTGAATCAGGTGTGTTGGAGCAGGGCAACATCTAAAACATGCAGGACAGGTGTTTCCCTGACGACCAGGGTTTGGAACTACTGGTCTATGGAACCAAACATCTCCAGTGTTTACCTTGGACTCGCAGTGAGCGGCGATCTCCTCAAACGGAGCCTTCTGGAACTTCTCCATCACCTGGCGTCTCTTCTCCTTCTCCTGCTCCTCTAACCCTGTGGTGTCTAGAATGACAGGATCCACAAATCACCACTTTGTAGTCGTTATATCCACTAAAGATTTAACATAAGTTTAGTTGTGACCCCTTTTTAAAGAAAACTAAAGGAAAACTTGATGATGAATGCCAAAATGAAAGACAATTGCTTTATTTGTTCAATTCACTTTAAGGCATCTTAAACTATTTTTGGCAGTTATTTTACAGTTTCAAAACAATGTCAATTACATTATTCTTTGTAAGCAATGTAATTTCGTAAGTGATACAGTGCATCTTTAACTATACATTTTGAAGTAAATTAAAAGTACATTTTAAGTTTAAGCTAGTTTCACCAACTCACCAATGGCTTTCTTCAAGGTCTCAAAGGTAATCTCCTCAGCCAATTCAGACTGTTGGAAGAAAAACAAGATGGCAAACATTCAAGAAATGTTCATCCAAGTGAAACAACCTCTGGCAATGTGAAATACTGTTAATGTGTGTGTGCATAAATATAGTTCCACAGTCACCCTGAAATAAAAAATATCATAGCTCTGTGTGTATTCCAACCCCCTCACCAGGTTTCATTTAATTTCAATCATTTTAGCTGGAAATTTGCATTTAGTGAGAAACTGTCAGATGAAGATTTCATCGGAGGTGACAGATTGACACGGAAAGCTGTCTCTGCTGGAGCTTGAGGCTATGACAGCAAATTACAGTACTTCCCCCTTAAGCAAATATAGATGGGCTCATTTCTTATTCAGCCTAAAAAAAGAGGTTCATGTGTATGAATCAAGGGTTCTTGCTTCTGTGTGCTCTGATACATCTAGAGGGTAAAGATAAATGCTGCAGGGCATGTTAAAGTCATGAGAAGAAAGATACAAAATGAGCCTACCATGTTAAATGATTTAATGCAGGTATATTGCTAGATTGTTGTACAGTACCCTAATACAGGGACCTTTTTAACCAATATTCCAGCTTCAAAGACATCCATTCCCTCAAGCCTTTCATATCAGGGAACTACTTTCCATTTCAAAATATTAGAAATCCAATATCCTTGCACCAATCTCTAAAATCACACATTGCGGATATCAATCTCAGATGACTTCCTGTTCAGACACACCTTGTCTGGGAGGCTGTTGGAGAGGATGTCCACTTGCAGAGAGATGGTGTCGACGAAACTCTTTCTCCTGCTGAGGCGGTCTTCATCTGTTCAGAGGAAAGTATGTCAGAAGAGTACACAGATGCGTGCCAATATGGGACAGAACAATTTCTAACACATAGTCCCCCAAAATATCTCATGAATATCATGCTTGAAAACTGACTCTTGTCGGTGTAAAACTTGGGTACCATGACAACGTTGGATTAAACGACTGTAATAAGCCAACAACTTTCTCTACAGAACATCACCTGCTTATGCTCGTGACAGGTGTTATAGTGAGTCACTATGACTCTTACCACGTTTTCCTCAAAGAAAACTTTAAACAGGTATGACAAATCAGTGCAGAAAATACTCTAATGAGACTGTACAATTATAAACATTAGACAGAAGCTGTGGTTATGCATGCGTGCTAACTTGCATCGTTAAATGATTAATGACGCAGATATCTACATTCAAATATCGAAGAACATACTTTTCTGCCAATCTCTATCACAGACTAACAAACTGGTCCAACCAACATAGAATAATCTTATGAAACAGGACTGGATCTATGCCGACAGAACCCTGGACTCCAACACCGTTGGCGATGAAAACCCTAACCCCCACCACCGTAAAAAAACAACAACTCTAAAAGCACCATGAACATGTAAGTGTTAACATCCCTGCGGTCTGTGTAAATGTGCCAAGCAGGAAGCCAGAGACGAGAGCCTGGGTCCAAAAACCCTCCCCTTCACCACCTGGTGGGGCCTTGCTTCGGCTCTGCGGGAGCATGGAACACAGTCAACACAGGGAACGCCAGGGAGGAGTTCTGCCCGGTGACAGATTACTGCTTTTCACAATCGGGATTTGATTGGCTGACACTGAGAGAGGACAGCTCTGGAAATGTATATTGAATTATACGCGTATGTATGTGTAAACCCTGTAGAAAGCAGCGGAATATGTTGGTTCGGAGGATGCTGTGTTCGTGCAAAGTTTTCTTTTCTTTTGCGGGAATGACCTGAGCCTTGAGAAACCCACACTGCTTCAAAAACGCCTTGATAAAGAACCAACTGTACATGTTAGCAGACAAGACTTCCCGCTAACTAAATTGATGCATACAAATCCATGCCAACATATTAAAGTGAATGAGTATAATGTTTGCTTCCACTTAGTTAATAGTTAAGAACTGAAATACATAATTAAATATTCATGTTCTGTAACCAGGTCAATTCCAATCACGTACTAAACAGACTGGCCATGATGCACAAGGAGCTACTGTTTACATCAGTTGTGCAAACACAACATGTAATAATACCAACCACAGCACGGACAGTTCCTTTTCTACAAACACCTGAGACTTGTACTCACCGTGAACCACATCCAAATGAAGGCACCACAGTTACAAATCATTACTCAGCAGAAGTTTAAAGGACTAATAATTGGCACTGAAGATCATGTATAAAGCTACTATGAGGTTTCTAAAGCCCAGGATGTACTGTAGGTGGACATAAACAGGAAGTCGGGACCTCCAGCTGTAAAGGGTCAAAGGTCAACTGAGGGCTCTGGTGGTACATGGGTTGGCCATCTACAGATGAGAGTTCTCCATCCATGGCACTGGGTGTGCACTGTGTCACCGGCTCTTAGGCTGAATTTGATTCTCAAATTATTGAGGACGCCTTCGTCCCAGAAGTTAATTTGTTAATTTAATTTTTTCTTCGAGAACTACCACCGCAATCAGTGGCAGACACAAGCCAAACGTGCAACACCCACATACCCCTTGTGGAGAACCAAGATACTGAAAGGACAACCTCTCTAACTGAGGTTTGGTTTTAATGTCTGTACCTCTTGAAGTCTGTCTGCACCTGTTGAGGATCTTTCCGACTGTGTACAAAACTGATGCCAATGGCCAGCGTGGGGGACAAACACCAAGACGATTTGCTCAAAGTCAATCAAGTTTAGAAATGTTTTGTACCCAATAAACCGGCAGGCAATAAGGCAACTTCCTGACCATCTAAGACTATCCCTGGAACCCATTATCGATATCCAAATTTTAACCCAAGCACTAGTTCTGTAAAGTTCTGGGAAGTTGGACAATATCTGATGAAGATAAAGGTTTAACACTCATATATTCTCAAGTAGGAAATTCTAGAAGCCAGAAGTTGACTTGGGATTTATGAAAGCTTTTGGGGGCAATTTAGTTGTTTTTAGTTTTGCTGTTGCTGTGCTCACCTGTGACCTGAGGCACGTACGGGATGATGATGCGCTCCACGTTGTAGCCCGGTCCTGCCAGACACTCCGCCAGGTCAACATTCTGGAAATACAGCGCTCGCTCCTCCTTCTCCAGGGAGCCTGGAAGCCTGGGGAGGAGGTCCGAGGGGGGGGACATGAGGTCGACGTGATCTCAGTCACAGACAAATACAATTTCAACAATGATACGTTGTACCTCCAAAGGTCCAGTGATTTGTCAGTTTCAAAGTTAGAGGACTTTAAGTTTGTAACTTTTTTTTAGATAAGTTGTGGGTTCAGGCAGGAGAACTCAGGAATAAGTTATTTTTAAACATTCTTTCGTCAGTGCAGACGCTTGGCGGTATGGTTCAGCTCGCAACACCTCTCTGCCCAGAATCCCAACTGAGACTACGCCTCGACATCCGGACCCAGAAAGCTGTGGTTAATTGCAATGTTCCACTGAGGTTTTCGCGTACAATAGATAGCAGGTACTGTAAGAGGTTTGAGTACTGAACAGACTTTAGTTCATTCCAAAGTAGGATTTGAAAATGCAGCTGTTAAGCCTCTTGTGGAAACACAAATATCGCATGAAAAATTATTTCTTTATGTCATCCTTCAGTGATTACTATGGACTGTTAAGTCTATGTAAATTGCCAGCAGTAATAACACTGGCAATTAGAGAGCACATCCAAAGTCTTATTATTCATTGTTAGCTGTTAAATCAAAACTTTTGGTGATTGTACTGCAAGGAGCTTGGAATGAGTCTAAGGAATGAACCCCCACTGACTACTCTCTCCTGGTATGTATTCTCTTGTTCAACATACTTAATCTCCGGGGAATAAACTGATGCAGACAAAACGGATGCAGACAAAAGCCTCTCTCGCCCAAGAATCTAATTGATGTCCAGAAAATCCATTTGTCTATCAGCACAGAATGAGAGGTGTGGCTTTGGGTGGGGAATTAGTTTAGGGGGTTTACTCTTAATGCCATCAGATCGTGTGGTGACAACATTCATCTGCTGACAGACCCCATTTCAGAGGCTGAGCTGTGAATAATCACCAGACATACAAATAGACAGAGATAGAAGGACTTTTGCAGATTAAGATTTAGGATGTAAAATCTGTCCTGATTTTGCCTTTGGCATTAAGCTGTAAGCATTGTTGTTTTTTGTCTTATTCCTGAAAATAATAATTCCGCAAAATATCACTCCAGAGGTAGTCTGGTGTATTGGTTTGTGGAAAATCCTTCTCAAATCTTTTATTCAGAAGATACAACTGTTTAGGGGTCTATGATACTGTGTCAGAAATAGAAGGCTTAGAATAGAACCAAAGGGGGTTGCAAAATCTCTCTTGAAACTATTCTAAACCAATTTACAGAGCAAATCAGAATAAAACTCTCTCAAAGACTCAGACATCAACATTCAGGTTTACATATTTACTCCAGTTGGCGACTTAGAACCATTTTCAAAGGGGATCCAAAATCTTTGTTAAGCCAGAACCAGCCACAATTTGCATCTGGCAAACATTCATTAACAAGCTGCAGACGGCGGAGCTGGTTTTGATACACTCGGCTCTCCCAAATCCTCCATCACTTGGCCATTCAACTGAATCCAATTATGGAGTTAAACTTCGTGGAAAGGCCCTTTATGAGGGTAAACACAGGGTGAGTCATGGTTTGAAAAGACGGTCCAAACCAGAACTCAAAGTTAATATGGTTCATCGGACACCATCAGTGACAAGGGCAAAGGCACCAGGTGCTGTTGATGACTCGCTGCCATCTGGAAGAACCAGAGGAGGTGCTGTCATCGCCAAGAGTAGAGTAATGCCAAAGCCTGGTGGAATATCCCTCTATTTTATTAAGGGATAGGTTTGTAAAAAAAAAAATTGGAAAGGCGTTGTTGTTCCGAAGTATAATGATGGATACTCATGTATGGCATAAGTACGATATTTCTGACATGTCTAAACTACTGAATACACAAACTACAAGGTCATGTTTGACCTAGGGGCCTTGCCATCTGTTCAGGATTGCTGCATTCATCGCTACCTCTACACTATGAGCCATAACCCCCATCAAGGACACATGAATCCGATCTGAAGGATTGCGGCCGCAGACGCAAACCAGGATCGGGGCTTGAACACCACAGTGGGCGGGGCCAACACAGTGGGTGGAGCCAACACAGTGGCCGGGGCCAACACAGTGGGCGGGCGCACCACAGTGGGCGGGGCCAGAGGCTCTTGAGGCTGCTAGCAGATCTGCTGGGAGTGGATGAGGACACTTACGGACACTTCTCTCTGAAGATGTGCTCGGGGAGCAGGTAAGGGGCCTCCAGGTTCCTCAACTCAATGACCTGAGGGAAGGGGGCGGGGCATAGAGAGTAGGTGGAGGGGGGGACATAGAAAGTGGGTGGGGGCAGGGCATAAAGAGTAGGTGGAGGGGGCAGGGCATAGAGAGTAGGTGGAGGGGGGGTATAGAGAGTAGGTGGAGAGGGGGCGGGGCATAGAGAGTAGGTGGAGGAGGGGGCGGGGCATAGAGAGTAGGTGAGGGCATAGAGAGTAGGTGGAGGGGGGAGAGAACAAAAGACAAGAGAGAGGGGGAGAGGGGGAGAGATATAAAGAGAGAGACAAACATATGTTTGTAAAAACAAACACCATTCAAACAAGCAGGCACGTATTTGACAGCACCTGGCGTGCTGTGTGCTGAGAGCTAGGTGCTGTGATGTACGCGGGGAAATTTAGACACGTACCTTGCTGACGTGCTGACAGAAGGGCGGGTTGGCGATCATCTGGCTCAGGAAGTTAAGGTAGGCCGCCACCAGAGCCATGATGCCACAACGGATGAACATGGGCATGTTCTCCTCATTGGCTAGCGACATGTCCTGAAACAATCGTTAGCAAGGAACAGTAAGTCATTTTTGTCAAAGGGAGGCTTTTAATAGCAAGGCTTGTTTATACATTCCATAAACATAAGGACAGCAAATTAAGATGATCTGTATAGAAGATTCAAGTCTCTGATTTACATTCTGTCATGGTGCAAAATACTGTAACTACGAGCACTGTTCGCGCTGATTTTCATCCCAAGTTTGACGTCAGAGGGTCACCCAGACAATAACCACACCCCCACGGTGGGAATTTCTCCAGTAATGAAATCCTAAACATTCCTCCCCATGACCTTTCACACCACCAGCAATGTTCGCAATCTGCAAAGCCCTTTGTCTGGATAAAGAAATGGTAAATCCTGCAGGATTATGTGGTTCAGGGTAGCTCAAGTGTGTGTGTGCGCGTGCATACCTGTATGCACCTGGCAGGCAGAAAGCGTTTGTGTGTGTTCCTAATCGCTTAACTATTCTCAATCCAGTCCACTGACATTTAAAGTGGATAGGCTCTCAGCATGGTAGGCACAAACGTGTGTGTGTGTGTGTGCGTGTCTCACAACAGTGATCCTTCCTCTCCAAGTCCGGGAGAGGATGTTATTGTACCTGCGTGTGGTTGGAATCATCTAATGGCATTAAAGAGCTGGATTCTCACGGTGTATCCTCATGTTGTCAACACACACGCATGCACATGCACACACAGGCCAGGAAGTGACACATATGAGCTCCGCAATTTTGATTCACTTCGCACAGTAGACAGGCTTCCATCCATTTGTTCTACCAGGAGATCATTTCAAAATGATATGTTGTATGCATACAGTACACTTGTACGGTACATGAACCCGGTTAGCGGTGACCAAACTGCCAAACCACTGACAACAAACGACCAAACTACTGACACAGTCACTAACATCCACCCCCCCAAACGACCATCCCTACAGTGCACCTCAGTTCAGGACATGAGCAAAGAAGCTTTCCAGCTGTGGGTGGATTCCAGGACAGGTGTGTGAGGTACCTGCAGAGCTATGGCCAGGCGAATGAGGTCCACCACCACCTCCTCGTTAGCCAGCTCGATGGTCAACAAGGCCAGAGCCGTGAAGAGCAGCTCAAAGCTCTTGTGGCCGTTGTCTTCCTCCTTGCAGCCCAGGTAGATGTGACGGTAGAGCTGCTGGCCGTGCTGGAGGAGAGAAGACAGGGAGAGAGAGACGGGGGGGGGGGGGGGGGGGGGGGGGGGGGGGGGGGTGGGGGGGGGGAGAGAGGGAGAGAGAGGGGGGGGAGAGTGAACGAGAGGGGGGGAAAGAAAGAAACAGGGGGAGAGACAGAGAGGGAAACAGAAAGAAAGGAAGGATAGATGAACAGAGAATGTTAAAATATGATACAAAGAACAAGACTAAAACGATCCATAATAAATGGGGGGACCTGCCTTTATCTCTTCTTTGGTGACAAAATACATAGAGCCTACATAAGGTGAGTGCAAGCAGAAGAGTGAGAGAAGGGAGAAGAGAAATTGACAGGGGGAGAAAAAGTGAGAAAGAGCATACAGAAAAGAAGAAAGAGGGAGACATCCATGTCTAGACAGGTGTTTATATATAGCTGCAGTCTAGATCTAAAGCCAGATATCTGGGATCAAAAAAAGACAGGACATACAACATCACAAGTCGAGAGGAGAACTACACCTAGATCCACCCAACAGCTATAGCCGACGTAGCAACAGATCACCTGTATTCATACTGATGAAAATAACTGGTTCTTATACTAGTACAATCTAACCAGGGGCTAAATACACATACCTATGCAAAATTAAAGAACCCTGTCGCCTTTAATGTCTTAAAAACTTGAACCAAATGAACTGGTTTATGAACGCCTTTGTGCTCCAGGAAGTAAAAGTCTGTAATTATTATAATCCCCCCCCCCCCCTCCCTCTCTAAGATTAGACTACACTTTGCATACACTGGCTGAACGAAAGTGACTTTGGATATGCAGTGAAAAGGTTAAACCTTTAAAGGGCTGAATCACCTGAAAATAACCAGGAGCCCTCAGGCTAAACTCGACACCGATAGCCTCTGGTGGTCCGTTAGCGACTTAGCATTTCAAACGAGCTCATCGCAAACGACAACGAGGGACGCGCTCGTCACAATTGTCTTTGTCCCGCAGTCAAAACACTTGACGGGGTGCCTAATGAAAAGTGAAGGTATTTCACATGCTGATGAGTTCCTTTCACTTTTAATGAACACAATTACGCTCCATTAATTATCCATGACAGCGTCTGAGATAGCATGAATGCTAAGTGGCTAGGTGTATTCGCTAGCCGGGCTGTGCTTTGTCTATGATAGGCCAAACAGGGATGTTGGTAAATGTTAGCGCATTATGCTAAACAACAGCGCGTATTCTGACAGAGGAGATTTATGCCCTTTGTGAGGCTTGACAGACGGGGGTAAATTGTAGAATAAATGGTATGCACTGTTAGAATACCAAGTCTGCGGGTGAGGTGTGGTTTGGAACTGCCACTCGGTTAAAATGGCTTTGTCTGTGGCAAACTAAAGGCCAACCTTAGAATGACTATCTTTTGTGTGTACAGGTTGTGTACAGTCAACAATGCTAATTCATATTCACTCACAAACAGGATTAAAATGTGCATTCCATTACAGATAATCACATGCACATAGATTGAGCCATGTGTGTCTGTGATTACAATGCAGTGTGAATGGCAAATCGACCTTTTCCTGTGTGTGCGTGTGTATGAAAACCGTCATTTGTACTGTGCCTCATTTGCATAGTAGCACAGAGGTAAATATAGACATAAAACCGAACTCACACATGCCTCTGCATATTTGCAAATGCATTCCAGTGTAATCACAAACTGTTCCCAAACACTGACAATCCCTGCATTTAAAGTGTTTTCTCTTCAATGGTGTGTGTGATTAGGTAAATGCCTACAAGCATTGCTGGAATGATCTCTGGTAGAGTGAACAGCCTGCTGTTTTTGGGTGTTAGTGTGTGTGGGCGAGGATGAGGGGCGTGGGGGTGGCAGGGAGATGTCATCTCTCTAATATCCATCTCTCTGCTAATCTTCAAGTTATCACCATGGAGACGAGGAGGAGAGATTTCAGTGGTGTCTACCTAAGTGCCGATAGATAATGTGAAATATTCCTGAATCTAAGCCAGCATTTCCACTTTTTTCAAGGTGTGTCTGTGCTTCCTACAGTATTTCTGGGCGTCACAAACAACTGCTTTTCAATTTTCACCTTCCTACTCAAGATGCCATGCCATAGACTTCTTGTTAAATCTACTGTATCTGAGCTGTGTTAATGGTTTAGTTAAGGGATACATTTGACCATACAGACCATAGACTGCTTTTGGGGCATTCCCAGTGAAGGGCTCATTAAATTGCACTAAACATGTACCTTTTTCATGAAGCCAACGTCTTGTTTGGATATCTTCTCCCTCTTGATCTTCAGGGCCGCCACGTTAGGAATGATCCTGACCAGGACACAGAACACAGGTGAGAGGGATGGGTGAGGTGAGGATGGAGGTGAGGGTGAAGGAGGTGAGGATGGATGAGGATGATGGAGGTGAGGATAGAGGTGAGGGTGGTGAGGATAGATGTGAGGGTGAGGGAGGTGAGGATGGAGGTGAGGATAGATGTGAGGGTGAGGGAGGTGAGGATGGAGGTGAGGATAGATGTGAGGGTGAGGGAGGTGAGGATAGAGGTGAGGGAGGTGAGGATAGATGTGAGGATGAGGGAGGTGAGGATAGATGTGAGGATGAGGGAGGTGAGGATAGATGTGAGGATGAGGGAGGCGAGGATATAGGTGAGGATGAGGGAGGTGAGGATAGATGTGAGGGTGAGGGAGGTGAGGATAGAGGTGAGGGTGAGGGAGGTGAGGATAGAGGTGAGGGAGGTGACGATAGATGTGAGGATGAGGGAGGTGAGGATAGAGGTGAGGATGAGGGAGGTGAGGATAGATGTGAGGAGGAGGGAGGTGAGGATGGAGGTGAGGATAGATGTGAGGGTGAGGGAGGTGAGGATGGAGGTGAGGATAGATGTGAGGGTGAGGGAGGTGAGGATAGAGGTGAGGGTGGTGAGGATAGATGTGAGGGTGGTGAGGATAGATGTGAGGGTGAGGGAGGTGAGGATGGAGGTGAGGATAGAGGTGAGGGTGAGGGAGGTGAGGATAGAGGTGAGGGAGGTGAGGATAGAGGTGAGGATGAGGGAGGTGAGGATAGAGGTGAGGATGAGGGAGGTGAGGATAGATGTGAGGGTGAGGGAGGTGAGGATAGATGTGAGGGAGATGAGGATGGAGTTGAGGGAGAGGATGGATGTGGGGGAAGTGAGGATGATGATGGAGGTGAGGATGGAGGTGAGGATGGAGGTGAGGGTGAGGGAGGTGAGGATAGATGTGAGGGAGGATGAGGGCTGTGGGATTAGACAAGCCACCGTGATCCCTTCTCTCCGCGGTGGCAGAGGGCGGCCAGCCTCCAGCTGTTACCTGATGCCCCTCAGCTTGGCGCGGTTGTCGTGGCGATCGATGATGTTGTGCAGGATCTCGAGCACCAGCTGGCGTAGCTCGCTGTCCTCCATCAGGGAGATGGAGAAGAGGGGGTCCAGGAAGGGAGGGGGGAGGGCTGCCGCCATGGTCTTGGACTTGAAGCCAGAGGTCACCTGAGGTAACACACACGAGAGGTGGGAAAGTTCAGGGCTAATGAGTTCATTACCCCGCCTCACTGGAGCAGCCCTCAGTGTGGTGACTGTGATTCTGTGTGGAGACTGTGACTCTGTCTGGAGACTGTGACTATGTCTGGAGACTGTGACTCTGTCTGGAGACTGTGACTCTGTCTGGAGACTGTGACTGTCTGGAGACTGTGACACTGTCTGGAGACTGTGACTGTCTGGAGACTGTGACTCTGTCTGGAGACTGTGACTCTGTCTGGAGACTGTGACTGTCTGGAGACTGAGTCTGTCTGAGTTTATTTAGAATAATGACTTGATTTTAATTATCTTCATAACTCTGCAATTAGCCACAGTAATTTAGTAGTACACAGAATTAATATCAGCATACTCTGTGAATATATTGTTTTCCTGATTGCTCACACACACACACACACACACACAATATACAGTATATACTCAATATACAGTGTGTAATATAAATATATATATATATATATGTAAAAGAAGAAGAAGAAATCACGACATGTGTTAATGCACCGTCACCAGGTGCCAGACAGCAGAGCGACCAGTTCAATATCTTTCAATGTGAAACAGTGATCTGCTGGGTAGATCAGGCCAGGCGGTCCATCCTGGATAGGAGGCCCGCCGAGATGGGCTTCATTCCTGTCACTTCACCGGCAGGTGAACGTGATGAGATTATAAAAATGCTTATTTTTAACCCGAACCTCATTCCTCCTGCTCCGGGGAACAAGCCACCTGTCAGGACGGCATGAGCTCCCATGCTGCACATGATGAGCTGACAAGGACAGTGTGTGTGTGTGTGTGCACGCGTGTGTGTGTTTGTGTGTGCGTAGGTGAAAAGATAGGTGGGGTGGAGTAACAGTATAAAACAACAAGCACAATGTACAGCTCTGGAAAGAAATTTGAGACCACAGCATCTTTTTCTTTCATTTTTTAAAAAATTGAGAAGGACAATTCTGAGTAAGTAAAAATGTTTTACAATGGCCTCCTAAATGTTACCCTTCTGTTCCTCACCCAAAATCATTCCTTCTCAACTAAAAAAAATTAAAGAGAAAGGTACAGTGGTCTCTCAATTTTTTCCAGAGCTGTATGGATGTGAGCTGTATGGATATACATCTAGTTCATGTTTAAGCCGACACTAGGTCTTGTGAGCTCCTGCTACAAGGAAGTAAATATTATGAGCACACACACACACACACACTGCAATCTGCCTTCCTACATGATCCATAGCCCCTGACCCTGTAGGGACACCCCCCCCCCCCTCCCACAAACACACACACAACAACACAACAGTCAACAGTCTTCCCAGGCCCCATCTGTGGCTGCGTGGTGTTATAAATACTTTAACCTTTCTCAGCCTGCTCTCCTCCTGGTGCGCATGGAATAGGAAGTGTATGTGTGTCTGTGTGTGTGTGTCTGTCCATGTGTGTCTGTGTATGTGTGTCTGTGTGTGTGTGTCTGTCCATGTGTGTCTGTGTGTGTGTGTGTGTGTGTGTCTGTGTGTGTGTCTGACCATAGTCACTGCAGAAGCTCAGTGAGGAAGTAGAGACTTGTCTATACTCAGTGCATACAGTATGTGTATGTGTGTGTGTGTGTGTGTGTGTGGATGTGTGGATGTGTGTCTGTGTGTGTGTTCCTGCAGGATGTTTACTTTTCTTATTCTCGAGTGACTGACTGAGGGAGAGAGAGGGAGAGAGAGACACAGGGAGAGAGACAGGGAGAGAGACAGGGAGAGAGAGGGAGAGAGACAGGGAAAGAGACAGGGAGAGAGACAGGGAGAGAGAGAGGGAGAGATAGACAGAGACGGAGAGAGAGAGAGGGAGAGACAGGGAGAGGGAGGGACAGGGAGGGAGAGACGGGGAGAGAGAGGGAGAGAGACGGAGAGAGAGAAAGGGAGGGGGAGAGAGAGAGACAGGGAGAGAGTGTGTCTGTGTGTGTATGTGTGTGTGCGGGGGGGTCTGGTCATTATGATATAAACTAGAATAAATCTGGTAGCAATACAACAAACCTGCTGTGAACCATTAGCAACATGGTCTGGTAGTAAAGGACATACACACATATCGAACATCTCCCCCCCTTTGGACAGGCCAGATGAATGGATCCATCTGTTTTGTTTCAGCTGGACTGACACTATTAATTGAGCACTCTGTTGGGAAGCCTGTGGGTGGGACTGTGCTTATTGGCAGACAGAACTAATGGATAAATGATGAAGGTAGACAGAGGGAGACACAGACTCACCATGATGAGAGAGCTCAGAAGCATGGCCTGGATACGCTTGGTGCCCTGGTGCCTGAGAGGAATATAAACAAGAGCTGAGCCAGGAATTCATTAGCCAATGGGTAAGGGTGAGGGGGTGGGGGGGGGGGAGAGAGAGGTAGAGAGAGATAGAAAGTGAATAGAGGGAGGACTAAAAATGTAGATGGAGAACATCACCCCTAGCAACAAAACCCCCACCATACATTTGCACATATAAGACCTGTACAAGCTAAAGCTGAAGCCTATAGCTACGTTGAATCATTTCTTCTTGTTAACTTATTTCCCCATATGTAAATCCCTTTAAATCCCTCTGAGTCACATGAATATGCATTATGTGTGCTGACTGACTGTATGAGAGGCTGTTTGAATGATGGATTGCTGGAATCCTTGATCCCCACTATCGCACGCAAGGTCCAGGCCAGAATGTGATCCAGGCCATCGCATTCACGATGGCGCAACACTCGTAGCCACCATCGATGACCGGTCCACGGCCCTCCCCTGGGCTATATTTAAACCCAACACAGACCCAGAGAGAAGCGTGGCTCTGAAGTGCGACTAAAGCAGACTCGTTGGCGGGTCTGAGCGGTTTGAAGTGTTTGGACTGTGTCTCACTCGCTGTTCCTCCGCCCCTCAGCGCCAGCTGCAACACTAGATGAACCACTGAATCTAATTTCTCTTCTCCGGCACTTAACCAAGGAGAGAGGGGATAGGGGGAGGGGAGGAGAGGAGAGAGAGGATGGAGAGGAGAAGAAAGGAGAGAGGGGAGGAGAGGAGAAGAAAGAAGAGACAGGGAAGAGGGGAAGGAGGGAGGGTGGCACTGGCATTACGGGATTCTTTTGATTTGGGATTATCTGAGTTTATACTCTAGAGGCCTCCAGGATTAGCGTTTTTGGGAACACACACACACAGCCCTTTTAGCGACCCTGGAACCAAACTCAGTTTGGGCTGTGGAGGGAGAGGACAGTGTTTTACAAAGCTTAACAGACAGTTCACTTTGATGGGGGACAACCATGAGAGAGAAAGGAATGACTGTCTGACTACAAGAGGCCTAGATGAGGGATTCCCCAAGTGTGTGTGATTGAGGTGTGTGCGCGTGCGTGCGGCCAGGGGAAGGCTCTGGCACAGGACCAACAGGGAGAGTTCACCAGAGGACAGGAAACGACTTTGTTGAAGTGGGAAATGTAAAAAAAAAAAAGCGAATTGTATCGCAGCAAGTGCATTACAATGGTAAACATTTCCCACTGGTTTTCTCCACGTGAAGCGAGCTAGCCGAGAGGAGAGGGGACAGGGACTGACCCGATCTTGACCGTGTCCAGGCTGTGGCAGGGAGTGCCGTCGACGGGCACCTTGCCCATGATGAACATCATCACCTCTGCCCGCTGGTAGTCTGGTAGGTTACCACCAAAGAAGCCTGGGAAACAGAGAGAGAGTTAAAGAGAAAATAAGAGAGAGAGAGATAACGAGAGAAAAGCAATGGTCTTCACTTCTCATTCAGAAAACAGTTAGTCTCAACGGTTGACAAGGTTGTTCCTCGTCAGGTGTGAATACTCGTGGCTGGAGAACGGACCGATGGTCTGGATGATGGCGTTCTGGACGATGCGCTCCTCGTGCTCTTTGGGGCGGCCGCCGGAAGAGTTGCTGACGGCAGAGCTGCGTCTGGACGTCTCTCCCAGCTCAAAGTCCACGCTCATCCTCAGGTGCTTCAGTAGCGTGTTGAACACCTCCAGCACCGTGGGGCCTGTACACACACACACAGACACACACACACAGACAGACACACACACACAGAGACAGACACACACACACAGAGACAGACACACACACCATAAACATCCATCTTCTTAAGTGTTGTGGGAATGACAGTGGTAATTACGGAGTAGAATGAGCTGCAGGGCTGAGGGAATACTTGTCACGGGAAAGTCATGCCACCTCTCATGACTTTCACAAAATACTAGCAGCTGCACTTGTCCATGTCACCACAGATTCTGTCTGCAGCAGTCGTCCCTCTGTCTACGCAGGGCTAATTCACCATGTCACAGACTGTAACACCTGGAATTAGCGCTCCAAAGCAATATCTCCAGGTCTCTCCCTCAGAGCCTGAGATTCAATAACAGCTGACTCTGAATCTTATGACTGCTTCTTAGTCCAATATTCAAGCCTTCCTCCAGGAGAAAGTTATATTTGCAAAGCTTGACCCGACGTCTGAAGTAGTTTCTGTCATATTGTGTGACTCTGCTCACCCATCGCCTACGTAAAATCATTTTTCTTGTACGTATCACAGTACAACTACATCTCAGGACAGTTATTTTGAAAGCCTGATGTACATACACATTTACATAGTTTAGAATTTAAACCTATGCATTTGTCTTTGTATAATCACGCACAAAAAAACGATCTACTCTACACCGCCACCACAGAATAACAATACAACACATCGAAACTAAAGTAGAAAGTGAAAAACACAACAGAAACTAAAACTACAAACTCTCTGGAGGAGGAATGGAGGTTTGCGCCCTGCTAAAGGACTTCCTAAAACACCGAAACATACCTAACCAAAGAGTTGGTGGGCAAATGGGTTCAGGCTCAAAGAGCTCAGAGGTTTTTCGTTTCTGTTGAATCAGTCCTGCCGGGAAAGCGTTTTAGGTAACGGACCGGAGAGAGGAGAGCGCAGGAAAGAAGGAGAGTGTTGAAACACACTCAACTAAAGCGGGAGTAAGTCATGTTAAACATTGACGCGATGAAGACAATGCAGACTATGGACGGGCTCACGTACAAACATGGAGCCTTGATCTTCCCATCACATCCAGAACAGGTGACATTAGCATTATAACACACACACACCTTGAACACGACACAATGCACTGCATTGATCCTTACAGGCTGACACTCTAACAGCCTCTCATGTAACCAAGCCACTGGAGGAGGTGTAAACAACACAAATCCTCCCTCCCTCACCTCCCTCCACCCCTCCACCCCTCCACCCCTCCCCCCCCCTCACCTCCCTCCCCCACCTCACCTCCCTCCCCTCCCCCCCTCCCCCCCTCCCTCCACCCCTCCCTCCCCCCCCCTCCGTGGTGGAGGACAACAGGCGGACGGACTCACCCACGGAACCTTTGGCTGCTATGGCGACCGTTTCCAGGAGGACCTGCACGATGCCGGCGCGGACGCGAGGGGTGTTCTTGTTGTGAGCGTCCAGGTGACCCAGGACCTGCTGGATGACGTGGTGGGAGTGCTGGGCCTGAGGGGGCGGGGCCAGAGGAGGAAGTAGATTAGGGGGGCGGGGTTACAGGAGGAAGTATCCAAAGGAAATAAACAAAAACACGTCTGAAACAAACAGCTGGGATCTGAACACTTCCTGTTTCGCCTAAAATACTATCCAAGGCTACAAAACATCCATTACAATGTTATGTTACAAAACCTAGACAGAGTAAGCCCAGGCCCTAATCGCACATGCATGCGCACACACACACACACTCACACACTCCCAGACAGAGATAAGCCTCATCGATTGTGTCCTATCTCTCAGAGCCACCTCTGGCCACCCAGGGAATCCAGACCGACTGGCCCATTAAAAGAACAACAATGAGAAGAAAAGAGGAGCTGGAGATGTCTGGGGAGGATGGAGGGAGGGAGGGAGTGATGGAGGGAGTGATGGAGGGAGTGATGGAGGGAGTGATGGAGGGAGGGAGGGAGTGATGGAGGGAGGGAGTGATGGAAAGAGGGAGGGAGTGATGGAGGGAGGGATGGATGGAAAGAGGGAGAGAGTGATGGAAAGAGGGAGGGAGGGAGTGAGGGAAGTTTGCTAGTTTTTCACTTTGTTAGGAATACAAGTACCAGTCGGTATATGTCTATCAACAAACATCTGTGTGTGTGTGTGTGTGTGAGAGCCTGGGATACAGTGGTGCAAAGTGTGTGTCTGTATCAATGGAATGCGAGTCCCACTCTGGGTATACAGTATGTCTATCCTTGTGTGTGTGTGTGTGTGTGTGTGTGAGAGAGATACTGCAGAGTGAGTAACATCCCAAGGGCCCAGAGATGAGTTCAAAGAAACATGAGTCACGGCAGTTCCCACACACTGCCACTCTCCATCACTCTGCTTTCTTTTCACACTAGTTCTCTCCTTTCCCCTATCCCCCCCATCTCATCAACTTCTCTCCTTGCATGTTTTTCCTACTTCTTCCATGACTTTCAGGGTTCCCTTCATGCCATTTAGAGAACTATCCCGCAAAACACATTTGGGGGACTTTTCGCACCCATCGTTTGACCCACTCTCTGTCAAACCTTTCCCTGTGTCCTTCAAATGAAAGTTCAAACCAAAGCGCTCTACCCGTATCTTAACGTTACAGTACAGACTAGGCTGAGATGAAAAGAAGTGAATGCGACTGAACCCTCAACTTCTGCATTCGCTTGGGGGGGATAATATCCTGCTGGGCTGCTTCAAAGATGCTCTGTCTGGACACAGGGTCCAGGCCTGAGCCCTGAGCCCTCTGGCTGTACTGGGATTAGACCCACCACCCTGTAGCTGTACTGGGGCTGGGACTGGACCCACCACCATCTGGCTGTACTGGGATTGGACCCACCGCCATCTAGCTGTGCTGGGATTGGACCCACCACCATCTAGCTGTACTGGGATTGGACCCACCACCATCTAGCTGTGCTGGGATTGGACCCACCACCCTCTGGCTGTACTGGGATTGGACCCACCACCCTCTGGCTGTGCTGGGATTGGACCCACCACCCTCTGGCTGTACTGGGATTGGACCCACCACCCTCTGGCTGTGCTGGGATTGGACCCACCACCCTATGGCTGTACTGGGATTGGACCCACCACCCTCTGGCTGTGCTGGGACTGGACCCACCACCCACCTGAATGGAGTACATGATGATCCTGAAGCAGGAGACGGCAAACTCGTTGGGGTCCCACAAGCGGTGGTTGTCGAGGTGCCTAGGGACGGGAGAAGAGACAGGGTTAGGAGCAGGGACAGGGTTAGGAGCAGGGACAGGGTTAGGAGCAGGGACAGGGTTAGGAGCAGGGACAGGGTTAGGAGCAGGGACAGGGTTAGGAGCAGGGACAGGGTTAGGATCAGGGACAGGGTTAGGAGCAGGGACAGGGTTAGGAGCAGGGACAGGGTTAGGAGCAGGGACAGGGTTAGGATCAGGGACAGGGTTAGGAGCAGGGACAGGGTTAGGAGCAGGGACAGGGTTAGGAGCAGGGACAGGGTTAGGAGCAGGGACAGGGTTAGGAGCAGGGACAGGGTTAGGAGCAGGGACAGGGTTAGGAGCAGGGACAGGGTTAGGAGCAGGGACAGGGTTAGGAGTAGGGACAGGGTTAGGAGCAGGGACAGGGTTAGGAGAAGAGACAGGGTTAGGAGCAGGGACAGGGTTAGGAGAAGAGACAGGGTTAGGAGCAGGGACAGTGCTGACATCCAGGGTCAGGGGTGAGGGGATTTCTCTAGTTCTTCCTGCTGTTGCAGTCTCCAGGAGCAGGGAGATAACAACATGTCTGCTCTCGTCTGGAGTCCTCTCATGTTTTGCATGAGGCTGACTTGGCACATAGTACGGCTGGTAGATGGACAACAACCAGTTGATTTAAACAACACTTCCACAAAGGATATTAACAAAGCGCTAAATAGCAATAAAGGGACAGTTGGTGTTTTCATAAATAGGTACAGCGGTGACAGACAGGACATGACACGGGTGCTGTAGGAAGTGTGTGTGAAGCAGTGCCCACTCATAGCTGGGATGTGTCTGACTACAGCTCCCAGTCACCACTGCACAGTGAAAACCGCTTCCTTTGTATTGCAACTGTGGAGCACGAGCAGCAGCACGAGCTGCTGTGGAGCACGAGCAGCAGCGTTTGCCGTGAAGAGACCCATTCCAAACACGGACACAAGGACCCCCACACACCCCTATCACCCTCACCCTCCCTCTCACCCTGACCCTCCCTCCCTCTCGCCCCACCATCCCTCTCACACTCTCCCCCCCACCCTCACCCTGGAGCGGTGACAAGGCCGGTTCCTCAGAGGTCTGGGCCAATCCCTTGTATTAGCACTTCACAGTGGAGCGCCCTCTCTCTCCCACTCTCCTTCCCGTCTCCCCCTTCCCCCCTCCCCCTTGTGTCTCCCACTCTCCCTCCTGTCTCCCCCTTCCCCCCTCCCCTCCTGTCTCCCCCTTCCCCCCTCCCCCTCGTGTCTCCCACTCTCCCTCCTGTCTCCCCCTTCCCCCCTCCCCTCGTGTCTCCCCCTTCCCCCCTCCCCCTCCTGTCTCCCCCTTCCCCCCTCCCCTTCCCCCCTCCCCCTTCCCCCCTCCCCCTCATGTCTCCCACTCTCCCTCCTGTCTCCCCCTTCCCCCCTCCCCCTCGTGTCTCCCCCTTCCCCCCTCCCCTTCGTGTCTCCCACTCTCCCTCCTGTCTCCCCCTTCCCCCCTCCCCCTCGTGTCTCCCACTCTCCCTCCTCTTTTAATTAGTGCCGGAAAAAGGCCCCCCTTTCATGCCAGTCTACCTTTGACGTCCCAAGAACCCACTACGCCAGATAAAAGACCCAATCCCATTACGCCGTGATGGAGGGAGAACACAGGGAGGGAGAAAGGGAGGGAGAGATATTGGAGAGGGATGGATAGAGAGAGAGAGAGAAAGATTGCAAATAAACAACAGAGAGCATCTGGAAGGCAGACGGCCAGTGGGAGAACTAATGAAGAGAAAGAGGAAATGGGTTTGGCCCATCAAAAGGACTCCACTGGCTTTGGTTTCCTTTTATTTGGTGTTAGGGATGTTAAAAAGAGAAGAGAGGAGAGAGAGAGCGATGAAAGGGCCCAGGAAAACAGGTTTCCATCAGAGAGGATCGTGAGACAGATGAAGGGATGTTTGGAAACAAAACTTGTCAGATACAACGGCAACTGCAGTTGTAAGCGTTTCTCCCACGTGGAGCAGCAGTGCCTGAAGGTTTGTGCTCTGCCGCGGATAAACCCTGACTCTGACCTGGCACGGAGGCCCCAGTTCCTGCCTCCAGCTCCTGCCTCCAGCTCCTGCCTCCAGCTCCTGCCTCCAGCTCCTGCCTCCAGCCCCTGCCTCCAGCCCCTGCCTCCAGCCCCTGCCTCCAGCTCCTGCCTCCAGCTCCTGCCTTCAGCTCCTGCCTCTAGCCCCTGCCTCCAGCTCCTGCCTCCAGCCCCTGCCTCCAGCCCCCAGCTCCTGCCTCCCTCGGCTAAACGAGGCAGGACGAGGCTCCATGTCAGACAACATCATCGATTCCTCTGAGATGTACCGCTGGGAAGCTTCAGGGCGGCCGCATATCTACTCCCACGCTGAAGGCAGAACCCCGTTCAATCTCAGACGTACACCCACTAGCATGCTCACCTCACACACACACACGCTCACCTTACACACACACAGACACACACACACAGCAACATCTTTGCTCAACAGTGGGTTGAAAGGGCAGCTGATTCATAAAGGAGATCTATAACTTCTCAAAGCGCGCCACACACACACACACACACACAGACAATCACATGCATCCAAACGCCCACACTAGCACACACACCCTTGGCCTTCCCGTGCTGTAATGAAACAGTGTCACCTGTCCAAAGCACAGCAGTGGCCATCAGTCTCTTCTGTCAGATCCTGTTCAATATCTGTGTGTGATGCTATGGGCTAACACTTCACGACCAAACAGCACGACTCACAATAGGGCCTATTCACGAGACGGCAAAACTGAAGGGGTCGATTGTTAGACGCTGTGTATGTTTGGGTTTTACATTTTTTTCACTTAGCTGACGCTTTCATCTGAAGCTCTGTACAGGAAGTGAGGCGGGAGATCGAGGATCCGAGTGCAAAGTTCTCCAGTGTCTCGGTGGTGAGAGGGAAAGAGTGGTTTGTGCTTCCTGGCCACATCATAACTACATCTAAGGAGAGGTGAACCAAAACAATACTATAGCGTATACTACAATACCACAACTATGAAGCTACAGTACTATTAGTACACTCATGAGTGCAGATTCGTACCAAACAGTGCAACATCAGGATCATGAATGCTAAGTGCAGGTAAGAGACAAGGTTGTGAGTTTCATAAGACCAAGTGATGGTCTGTTATGTGCTGCTTTTGGTGCCCCTAGAAAAACAGCAGTTAAGAAGTTAATCGAAGTGAATCTTGAAGCGGGGTCTTTATATCACAGTGGGGGATTAGAGGTTTATTCCAAACAAGAAAATCCCTAGAAATCCCTCATCCCTCAAACATGACTGGTTTTCCTTGGTTAAAATATGTAAAATTGTGTCTTTTCTACAGTAGCAACCAAGTGTTTTATAAGAGGAAAAAGTATGTTGTCATGGCATCTAAAAGAATGTGTACTGGTTACATAACGGAGGAAGAGCTGAAGTCTTTCCATGTTTCTCCACTTCCTGCTCCTTCTCTCTCTTCCTCCTCCCTCTCTCTCTCCCTCTCTTTCTCTCCCTCTCACACCCCATCTTAAACTCACTCCTCTCTTTAAGCAAGCATACTGCCCTCCAGACAGAAAAACAAGAGGGGAGAGAGAGAGATGGAATGAAAGAGAGAGACAAAGGGGGAGAGAGAGACAAAGAGAGATAGAATCGGAGAGGGGGGAAGAGAGACAACGAGAGATGGAGAAAGAGAGGAATAGAGAGGCACGGTGAATTATAATAGCACCTACTGTCGCCACGGTGACGTCAATCCAACCCCAGCCCCCACTCCCTCTTCCCTTCCTACTCCCCCCCTCCCCCCCCCCCCCTCTTCCCCTCTCCTCTCCTCTCCTCCTTCCCCTCCCCTCTCCTCCCCCCCTCTTCCCCTCTCCTCTCCTCCCCCCCTTCCCCTCTCCTCTCCTCCCCTCCCCCTCTCCTCTCCTCCCCCCCTCTTCCCCTCTCCTCTCCTCCCCCCCTCCTCTCCTCCCCTCCCCTTCCACCCCTCCCCCCGTTAACCCCAATCCCATCTATTTTTAGAGCAGCCTCGAAGACGCTTTTCTCTCACTCTCCTCCTTTTCTCTCTTCTCTCCTCCTCTCCTCTCCCCCTGTATCTGTGGGGTAGACGACCTGCGAGCCTGAGAACCACAGCAGGGCTGCGTTCACCCTCACCAGAGCAGCATTCCAGGGCTCGTTAACGACCCCACCTCCCATGACTGTGGGCACAGACACACTAACAGCACAGCATAACAAGGTGCAGGCTGTTAGAAGTAGCATAATTGCGGAAGTTCAACAAAACCAACAGCCGTGTTCTCATGGTAATACAAACAGAGACATCTCCCTTCCCCAAAACCCAGTGTTTGTTTTTGCGTTAACGGGCTGCAGTAGCGCATGTTAGCCAGCAGGTGGCACATGCTTCTCCTTAAGCAGCCTTGTGAGCAGGTTGTTGGTCAAGGGAAGTTAAAAGGGGCTACATGGTGGCCAAGTTCCATAGACACACAGCAGGTCTCTAAGCGTGTGTGTGTGTGTGTTTGGCTGTATGTGTATGTGTGTGTGTGTTCGCATCTCTGTGCTCCAGCTCTGTCTCAGCATGTACAGTACATGTTGCGAGGGTAGAGTGTGTTTGTGTGTGTGAGGGCGAGTGTGTGGTTGCTTGTGAGTGTGTATGTGTGTGCGTGTGTGTGTGTGTGTGTGTGCGTACGCTTTTGGCACCAAAGCCATAGCTTACCGCTTCCAGCTCGACCTGCCATCAGAGCCCACACCACAGGAGCCAGGAGAGGCCTGATTGGACGAGAGCAGAGGGACCCTCAGCTGGGAGGAACCATCCTTGACTCGCCAAGCCAAGACACACAGGCCACACGGGTGCCCCTCTAAACATGCCTCCATCCCTCCTTCCTCTCTTCCTCTCCAGTCATCTAAAATGACTTATGACCTTATGACTCATACCAACTGCGCTGGATATCACAGATTCTCTCCAGGAGGGCAGACAGGAGGGTTGCAAGTTGGACACCATGTGGACACAGTCACAGACCCCGGGAAAGCAGGCTTCGCTCAGCCTGTAGGGTCAGCTGCTCTCCAGCAAATACACCACCCAGAGGAGCTCAGTCTTCCTGCCTCACCCAGAGGAGCTCAAGTCTTCCTGCCTCACCCAGAGGAGCTCAGTCTTCCTGCCTCACCCAGAGGAGCTCAGTCTTCCTGCCTCACCCAGAGGAGCTCAAGTCTTCCTGCCTCACCCAGAGGAGCTCAAGTCTTCCTGCCTCACCCAGAGGAGCTCAGTCTTCATGCCTCACCCAGGGGAGCTCAGTCTTCATGCCTCAACAAAAACAAAAAACAACACCAAGCCAGCAATCCTTCAGGAGTTTTTGCAGTCCTATCAAATTTAAGTGCTAAAATATTAGTTATGACCACTGCAGCCATGGCACTATGAACATTTCCCTGATAAGATTTCTTAATTTAAATAAACAACACATTATTCGTTCTTATTTATTAAGTCACTAGATTTACACTCGAAAACAATTCCAACTAGATTTAAAATCTAAAAACAAGATGATCACATTCAGAAGTTTTGCCACGTGTAGGCTACAGTAAGTGAATTGAATTGATTCTTCTTCAGTTGCTAAACCCCCATTTACCCCCATTCCCACCCCTGAATTTAATCTGTTGGATTGGGATTCCACCAAGGTTAGCGGACAGGTCAATATGCCAACCTACAGTACAGCTACTATATACATCCTCTCTCCCTCCCTCCCGCCGCTCTCCTCTGAATGTCTTTTCTGTTCATTCTGTTTCTTTAACTGAAATATGCAACATTCAAACCCCAACTTCAAACATTTTAAAGATTCCTTTTAGCAGTCATTAGAAAACATCAAACACACACCGTGAGCACCCCACTTAAGTTCTGTTGAACATCAAATACAGGCCAAAAAGGGATGCAGGATATTCTAGACTTCAGAAGGCATCAAGTAGCCTCGTAATTACAGAGAACATCAGTCTTTTTAGATATGTCCTTCCCCTTGGAGAGGGAGACAGAGATACAGACAGAGAGAGAGAGAGAGAGAGAGAGAGAGAGAGAGAGAGAGAGAGAGAGAGAGAGAGACAGAGAGAGAGAGAGAGGGAGACAGAGATACAAATAGAGAGAGACAGAGATACAGATAGAGAGAGAGAGAGAGAGAGAGAGAGAGAGAGAGAGAGAGAGAGAGAGAGAGAGAGAAGGGAAGACAGCTACGAGCGAGGCCTGTGTGAATGAAAAGATCGCCTTAATTGGCAAAATGACGTCTCAAAGTGTGATGAAGCCATCTAATTAACAGAAGGGCCTTTGTTTTCTGGGTTCACCAGCGATTAGCTTCCACTGCGGCTGCTGTTTCACAACTGAGTGGAAAACGCTAATGGACTAGCCATATGGACCGAGGGTCAAAGGTCATCTTTTCAGGATAAGGGGGTAAACACTGAGCTTTAATGGGATTAACTGCAGTGGAAAGATACGAGAAAGAGAAAAGAGAAAAATAAGAGAAAAATGATTACATATGCCACTTTATTTTCTC